>NC_048227.1:44288062-44338318 GCF_002007445.2 Ailuropoda melanoleuca
CCCTTGAGCCGAAGGCAGACGCTTAACCGCTGTGCCACCCAGGCACCCCGGTTTTTTTTAGAATTCTAAGGCAGAACTATACTTCATTTTGTTCCAATTCAAGAGGGTAAGTAATTATGTGACACTGAAAACATAATTTTGCTCATGATCTCCTCAACTTTATTTATATTGGTCTTTAAGCCTTAAGTAAACAAATCTAAGCACACTTCTATCACCTTTAAAACATGAAATTAAGCCTAAATTGCTGTAGATTCTAGAGTTTGTAAGACAGAAGTTAAAATGCATTTATTTCAATTTTAGAAGAGCAAAATATTTATGAACACACTACTGGAATAAGTGTAGTAAGAAAATGTATAAGATATATTGAAAATAATTATTATGAGTACATAAATTATTTATACTTGAGTAATTTTTTGTCTCATCTATTACAGTGTAGCTTGTATCAGACTAACACTTCAGACTAGCACCTCAAACACTGCAAAGGGGGATAGATAGATAGATAGATAGATAGATAGATAGATAGATAGATCGATCGATCTTGCTACACACATACATATATATATGACACTGGACAACTTTCCACACAGGAAGAACTAGATAAGCTGTACTTTTTTATAGAAAAGAGGCACATGCTAGGAGCACAGCTTTTTTCCTGAGAGCGTTTTCCAAATAACAAATCAAGAAAAAAAAGCCCAAATAAAATCAGAAGTCTCAGTAGAAAGAGGACTGTGTTCAGTGATGGCAAAGGGGCAGGGACATAAGAGGCAATATGTCTCTAAGGAAAGACCAGCAGAGAAGTAGTCCACAAATCTACATATAATGTTCCTAAAATCATTGGTGAGATCCTAAATTGTACTCATGGGGCATCACTCCAAATCCCAATAGAAAACATTCATAAATTTAGTGTGCTGAGCAGTGATTTCAGCTTCTTTTGCACATTGAGCAGAAATTCCGGAATTTGAATTCCAACAAGGTGTAATGACCTTGGTAAATACCTCAACTTTCAGTTTAAATTTCAGAGGCTTAAGCATTAAGGATAAAGGCTACACCCTAGGGGTAAGAACCAGAATCCAGAGTAAGGGACATGTCTTAGGAATATGGGCAAAACTGAAGTAAACCAGCTCTAACAAAGCTTAAAACCAACCTTTAACAAGATCAAGTGATTCCACCAGTATTTTATCTGCAGCCAAAAGAAAAATTAATCATCATCAAAAACCTCTTCAGTTTTTATCAACAATGTCCAATATTGAATAGAAATAGGAGAGACATGCTAAATATCAGGTAACATATGACCACAAACTAAAATGAAATAAAATAGGCATTGGAAATAGGCATTACAGTTGACAGGGACTTTAACCATGATTAATATATTTGAGAAAATGGCAGAGAAAATTAATTCGATGTAAAGATAGAAAATTTTAATGGTAAATTTAGCTCTATAGAAAAAAATCAATGTCCTAAAACTGAAAAATAAAATACCTGAAATTAATAATGTATTGGATGAACATGACAACAAACTGAACACAGTAAAAGAGAGGATTAGTGAACAGGAAACAAATCTTGATGAAAATATCAAAGCTAAAGTACAGAAAGAGAAGAAAATGAAAATAATAAAAGAAATATGTGGAATACAGTTAATAATTCTAAAATAATGAGACTCCAGTCCTGTGGAAAGAGGACGAGAGAATGGGAAAAAGCAATATTGACAAGATAAGAGGTGACAATCTTGTTACACCAACAAGATGTGTCAATTCACTGACCTAAACTTTGACTCTAAGCAGGAAGCGTAAAGGTAAACTATATCTTGCCAGGTAACATTAAACTTCTTAGAGGGAGAAAAAGGCAATGAAGATAAGCCAGAAGATTAAAAACAACAGCAACACCCTATCTTCAAAGGAACAAGAGCAAATTGATCACTGACCTTCCAATGAAAACTACAAAAAACAAAAGACAAGAAATGGCATCTTTACAGTGTTTCAAGAAACAAAACCCTTTACCCTGTCTAGAAGTCTATACCTGGAAAATATTCTTCGGAACTGATGTAAATATGAGGATGTTTTTAGACGTACACCATCTGTTATAATTCATTGCCGACAGATCTGAAATACAAAGAATACCAAAGCTTATTCTACACGTTGAAGGAAAATAATACTAAATGGAAGCCAGGAGTCACTGGAAAGAAGAGCAGTAAGAAAGGTAATGATGCAGGTGAAAAAAAAATGAACATTCATGCTTGAAAACAATAATAATCATGTCCTGAGGACTTTATATGTGAAATAAAATATATGACAAAAGCACAAAGATGGGAAAGGTAAAAGGTACTTAATCTTTAAGGTGATTGCATTTCGTGGAGGTTGTTAAAGAACTAATTTAAGGTAGACTGTAATAAGTCAAGGCTCCATGTTGTAATCTCTAGGGCAACCATTAAAAGAATAATAAAAATGATACCTAAAAGGCTGATAGAGGAGAAAAATGGAATAATTATTCATACTTGATAGTTTTTCAATTTAAGTAGATGAACAATGGAAACACTTCATTGGTTTAATTGAGTAACGTATAAAATATAGTTTGTTCTTTTCTATAATAAAAGAGCATTAAACTTCAGTATAATTTTATACCAAAATTTTAACTGAAGCTATTTAAAGTTTTTCAATGAATTCGTTTAAAATATTTTTTCTATTAGAACAAAAGTTCACCCTAATGGTTGCACATACTTTTATAATTAAATAGTACATTAAATGCATATATTAAATTGTATTTATTCTTCAAAAAAATATCAAATACAACAGAAAGATCTGCATTCTTTTTGTTTATACCACTCTGTGAGAAATAGTGAACTACAATGTCTTTAAAAGCTGTTGGATTTCATTTTTGGGTGGACTGAAGATGAATCTGGAAAAATAGGAAGGTAACAAGCTAATGGTGTTCATCAGGATAAGGGAAAGCAAGGATGAACCTACGAATCATAAAATGCTCAATTTAACCCCAATACTTAGCAGTAATATGAAGCCATCATCAAACGAGTTTGCAATAACTAAAAAGAACGTAAATTAACACAAAATAGCAAAATTCTGTGAAAAGTAAAAGCAAAACTACAAAATTTATCTCTGTGAATTGTGCTCATTAATTTAATAGCTCAAACTTATTACCTTAACACCAAAGTTTACCAATCACTAGAGTTTAAAAATTGACCAAAATACTTTCTGCTGAAATAAGTGTTTTCACCCAAAGCTAATGGTAGGGGGGGAAAAAAAAAATATATATATATATATATATATATATATCTTGCTTGCTTTGGGGTCAAAATATGAACCAGGACTTGGGATTCCAATTCCAAACAACCCTTTCTTAAATATATATTTTAAAAAGATTCTGCAAATAGCTTCTCCAATATCAAAAGCAGTATTGTCTTTCAATTATGAACACAGCACAGAATTACAGCTGATTGGTCAAGCAGGAAGAAGTCCAGGTAGAAGTAGCCAAATGAATCTCTTTTTGGAATTGGGATGAATATAGAAATCAATAGAGTATAAAGTCATATCATGAAAATGATTACGAAGAAGTCCCAAAAGTAGGTCAGAGGATGTTCAAATGCCCTCTTATTATTTAGAGAAGTTGGGCACGCAATCCACAGTTGACATAAACTAGAGGGAGGTTTAAGGCACCTGCCAGGAATGGCACTTAACCCATTTCATACTCCTCACAATATTATGGGGTAGGTATTTATACTACTCTCTTTTTTAAATAGGAAAATTGAGCCTCAGAGAGATTTCATTATTTGTTCCAGTTTCCACAGTAAGTCAAAGCACATCTGGGATCCAACCCCGGCCCTTCTGAGGCCTTTCTACTATGCAACCAAATCCAATTTGGGCAACCTTCACTTGGCAGAAGTCACCGATTATTTTTTCCAAATATTCTATTAAACAAGAAAAAACTTCGAAGTCTCATGCAAGAAGCGAAGTGAGAAGAAAGTTATAGAACACTTGTTCCCTTACAACTATAAAAATATCACCTGCATTTCCTTGGTCCCGCAATTCTGTTTCATGCCTGTGAGCAATGCATTTCATCCTTGTTATTCAACACCAACTGGCTTGCTTCCTGGTTCGTTTACTGAGCAAGTGGTGATTGTGGCTTAGCTTTACCCAGGCCTTCAGCAGCGGCCACGGAGGGCAGGAATTGAGAGAGAAGGAAGGCCAGTCTACTCTGTCTTTCTTACTCTATTGCCTGCCATCTTTTTCCCATCATTAATTTGGCAGAACCGTTTACTTTTTTCTACTCACAAACATCTTGGTGTAATTGTTTTGATTTTCACTGGACGGTGTTTGGGTTTATCAGCAGCAATGCCTTTCACTTCTCAGGAAGCAGTATGCTATCAGAATGAAAATCACCCATTGTGCTTTCCATCCTCTGAAGGTTTCCTGATAAACCTTCAGGTGGAGATTTTTGTAGTGGCACTCAGAGGCCATTTCCCCCTTATGCCAGTCTAATTTACAAACTCAGCCTAGATCCAGTGTCTTTTCAGCATAAAAAATGTTCTAAGAAAAGCATGGTAATTATGGGACAGTATGTAATTCTGCACAGCTATTCTCTCATGAACCTCCATATTATTTACAATGGTCATATTTGGCATTCTTCATCTCATGGCCAAGAAAATGAGATTGCTATTAGTATAAATAGAAATACAGCTGTGATTCAAAGTTACATCCTATACAGAGGAGCATTCTCTCTACCTTTTACCTAATTTGTTTTTTAACTCATTTCCTGATGCTATCACCTTCCTAGTTTATATTTATACACATGGGCAATGTAGCAGATGCTAGAATGGGAGAAGCTAGTCTCCCTGGCCTCCCTGGTCCTTGCATTATAAATATTAGGAGGTACCCAGAGCCACAGTGCAATCCAATTCTTGGATTTAGTAATTGTAAGAGCAAAATCATCAAGGTTGTTATTTTTAGTGAAGTATGATAGAAATGTCTAACTCATAATTGGACAATAATAAATTCACTATTGAGCAATTTCTAAGGATTATAATAAAGGGGAAATATTTACAAATATGTATTTTTATTTATTTTGTTGGAAATAACCTTGACTCGGGGTGCCTGGGTAGCTCAGTTGGTTAAGCATCTGCTTTCGGCTCAGGTCATGATCCCAGTATCCTGGGATAGAGCCCTGCATTGGGCTCTCTACTCAGCAGGGAGCCTGCTTCTCCTCTCCCTATGCCTGCTGTTCTGCCTACTTGTGTTCTCTCTCTATCTATCAAAAAAATAAATAAAATCTTTTAAAAAAGAAAAAAGAAAGAACCTTGACTCAAATGTTAATGCCATTTAAAAAGTCAAATATTATATAATAAAATTTCTGCCTTCACCTGAGAGCCATAGAAATATTAGAAAATATGTACTAAATTAATGAATACATAGCCTTTTGCTGAAAACCCCTAAGGTCGCCACCATGAGGTGACTTAGCTTACACACTAGAATACTATAAGATTTAAAGATATACAAACAGTGACTTATGATGAAATACTTCCATCAGCCAGGATCTACAAACTCAATCCAGGCTCTGATACCACAGGATTTGATAACACTAAAGAAACATTCTGAGAAATAGGAAAAGTCTGAGAGATAGCTATAGCATCGACCCCACTCTTAAGAAACTCTCCAAAGACCCCTTCCCAATTTCTTTCATGCTCACACAGTCACCAGATTGTATAACACAACCCCTCACTTTTCTTTCTCCCTTATTTCGGCAGTAAGTGTTTTAATTTCACATCTGAAGTTGCTATAAAAGCGCCACCCTGAGGATGATAAACAATGTGATATTTACAAACAATGTCGCCTCTTCTTAGCCCACCCCTTCACGGTAGTGCCTGTGAACTGGGCATCTTGATCCCAGTTAATAGAGGTGAGCAACCCCAAATGAAATACCACACCTTGTTCCAGTCCGATTCTTTAATAATATTCAATCTCTATCAATTACCTATTTTTTTACTACCTTTCTGGCCACTAAAAATCTGAACTTTTCCTCTTTTTTTTTTTTTTTTGAGATTTATTTATGTATTTGAAAGAGAGAGAGAGAGTGTGTGTGTGTGGGTGCGCGCGCGCGCGCGCGGGCACACAGGAGGGGCAGAAGGAGAGGGAGAAAGAGAAAGTTTCCTCAAGCAAATTCCCTGCTGAGCAGGGAGCTGGGGGGTTGGGGGGGCTCCATCCCAGGACCCTGAGATCATGACCTGAGGAGAATTAAAGAGTCAGCCACTTAATTGACGAAGCCACCTAGGCGCCCCTGAACTTTGCCTCTTTATAGCAAGAGAGATAGCATGTTGAAAGAGGAATTTATCTATTTTGAAAATATATTTTTTGAAAATCTATTTATTGTCTCTTTTTAGTTCTGTAGATGTAAAACAATTTCGCAGGGATATTCTAGAGGACTGAGCATATCGAGATGCTCCTTGCTTCCGGGGAAGCACAGCACTAACTATGGGTAGCAGATAACTTAAAGCAGCTCCTTTTACTGTATATCTATTTTTATGCACATTTATGGAGGGTGACTTTCTAAGAGTATGGTCAAGAACAGTTCCCTTTGGAGTTCAATACTTTAGAACATTTCCAAAGATGGCAAAACAGGACAAGCACTCTCACACCCCCTAATGAAACTTACCATAAGAGAGAGGGAAGCCCATCCCAGTCCTTCTGATGCAATTTTAGATGAACTTTTATAGATGGCAGCTCCTTCTTAAAAAGACTGGATCTCTTTGGAAGTTCTCCCAACCCAGCCATCCTGTATAATCCTTGGGGTAAATGACTGCGTGCGGGTGTGCTGTATATGGCAGGGGGACCCAGGTCTACCTTGTGTGTCATACACTGTGTCACACAATGACTTTATCACACTGAGAAAAGTGGTACTCTCCCCAGTGACCCCAGAGAAACAAGTCTCGCACCATTTTCCCACACATGCTTTCTTCTAACATTACAGCCTTTTGGCTTTTGTTTTGTGTATGTGTGTGTCTGTGTGTGCTATGAAGCTAAAGAACTGTATATCTCATACTTTGTGTGTTATCATTAACAAATAAGCAAAAGAAGGGACTTCTCTGCAGAGGGTGCATGCTGGAAAGTTATGTAAGAAAAATTTGAATATATAAAATGAAGCCAAAATGGGGTGCCTGGGTGGCTCAGTTGGTTAAATCTCTGACTCTTGATTTCGGCTCAGGTCATGATCTCAGGGTTGTGAGATGGAGCCGCACCTTGGGCTCCATGCTCAGCGGGGAATCTGCTTGAGATTCTGTATCTTCCTCGCCCTCTGCCCCTCCCCCCTGCGCTATCTAAAATAAAATAAATACATCTTTTAAAAAAATAAAATAAAATGAAGCCAAATTATGGAGGACCTTGTAAAGAGAAGAGAGAGGTTTAGACTGATGAATTAGGCAACTGTAGGCAAAAGGTATGTAAGATATGAATAAAGCATGTTTAGGGAAGATTTGTTTTTTGGTGATAAGATTTTTTAGGAGGATAAGTTACTTAATTTCTATACACCTTAATGTCCTCATCTATGAAAAAAAAAGTGAATGGTAATACTCCTATTTTATAAAGTTTTGGTGAGGATGAAGAGAATTAATACATCTAGAGCCCGTATGTGTAAAGTGCTCGATAAATTTATCATCACCATCTGCAACCACTATCTCCACCATCCTCACCATCATTAATTGTTTTCTTCTTCCTCCAAAAAAGCACATTCAAAAAGAAAAGATGCCTTAAAAGGAAAGAGATAATCCAGGTTTGTGCCTTTTAAAAAGTTGCACAGGTGATGACACCAATTCCTGTATCCAACAGGGGCAGGAGGTGTTAGACGTGACAATGTGGTAACGCCAGCGATAATTCTGTTTGAAGCAGGTCACTTTTCTCATAGACCCAGATACAATAGAAGCATTGAAATATAATTGGAAGTTAAATTATTTATATTAGTATAAAGCATGTAGTCCATACCCCTTTTTTCTGACCATTGTCCTGTGGAAGAAATTTTATTTTTTTTCTTTATAATATAGAGTTTTAAAAAATATAAACCATTAAATATTAACCACTGTTAATTAATACATCATTTTAATACCATTTCCTCCTATGCTTTTGGCATTCAAGTCACATACTTTATCCCTTAAATGAGAAGACAAAAGAAAATACTTTAGAATCCGTCTTAAAAGGAAATCTAAATGGACATGGAATTTAAGTTGCATAAAATCAAAATAATATTCAGATACTTCGATGGAACACCTCCTGAGTATGTGTGCATAACAAACTCACTCTTGATTTCTTAAGTTATAATATAAATATTACTTTGCCATAAAATAGTTCAAAATTTAAAATAATCATTTAGGAAAAATTTTACTAAATATCACTTGTCTTTATTGCAGCAGGAGTTTTGGAGATTGTTTTCCTTATTCTAAATATTCATTTACTTGCCGTAATAAAATGACTCTCCCTCAATGGTATCCAAATTCTTTATGCAAAATAAATGTATAATTTTTATTATATAACTACTTATTGTGTGCTAAATTCAAATACATTAACACATATCCAGATTCGTCTTTTTTATTAACTGCATAGATAGAAATATAACAGAATATTGCATTATTAGGGTCACAGAAATTAGCCCCACCAGCCAATACCATTCTTCAGTCAAGCTCAACAGACCTTATTACCTAGACTTGGCTGTGTACCCTCAGGCATATTATGAACCACATGAGCAGATGATTGAAGGGGGGGGGGAGTCTCCATTAAGAAAAAAATTGAGATTTTGGATTCGACTGCCTGTCCATTAGTGACATAAAGTGCTGACAAGCAGAACAAACAGTGAGCAATGTAATGTCAAAGCCTCTAGTGAAATGAAGTTTCATAACTTCACTAGGGTTGATGGATGGGTAATAATGACATTTTCAAGTGTAGAAATATACTCTATTAGGAACATCATAGAATTTTTCTGCACAAAGTAGTTGTTCCAGCTTGGTTGCTCAGGGAAGATGACTCTATCAGGAAGAAAACAGTCACGTGCTTATAAATGTTGAATCAGGTTAATATTCCGTTGCTCTTTACCATGCCAGAGAACGTCACTTATTTAGAGTGTAGTAGTTTAGAATAGAAGTCTCTTAGACCGTGAAAAGATGGTGGAGAAATCTACAACATCAAATACTCAAATATCTGACATTAACAACGTTGTAAATCTGACATGAACAATTTATCAATTTACCGGGAAACTTTGTAAAAATGCATTACTGAGGGTGTTATCTGAATAGTAAATAATCCTTTAGGTCTTTAAAAAAATGCAACCTCCCATATTCTTTATAGATTAAATCGCAAATACAACTATCATCATTCAAGCAGTCAATTGTAAAGGAGCTGTGTGTCTCTAATATATGTCTTATCCTCAAAAAACTGTCTGCAGTAACATAAGGAATAAAATTGGACGATTTTTGTAGCTTTATGTTTACTTATACTATTTTGTCTTCAGGAAGGAATCCTTTTCTTTTAGAAAAAGGAAGTCTTGCTGGCATCAAAACTCACTTTGGGGTACACAAGAAACACAATTTTTCAAAAAAGCATAGAATGCCTATGTTTGAATGTTACTTGGCTATTCAAAAACTTCCTGGAATTATGACTTCCAGGAATCAAAATGCACTTCAACCACATCTGAATGATAAAAATCAGTTGATAGGGAATTTCCACTACAGTTCTAACTTTTAAAAGTCAAGTGATTATTGTACTCTAAAACTTTCAGCAGATGATATTATGCAAATTACCATATATTATAGGAACTAAATAATCCAGGAAAGTTTTATTGCCACAAAATAACATTTTCTAGTATATGAGCTATTGTTTTCTAAATGATTTTAACTTTAAATTTAAAATAATATTGTTCTAATTTTTTTTCCCTAAAGTGGGATTGTTCAACCACTTCCCGTAGTTTATCCCCAAGCTAGAGAAAGAATAAAGACCATTCAAGAACTTTAAAATTCTTGTTTTCCATCTCTTTTTCTTCCTTTGTGCCTGTTCTTTCTTCCTTCCTGCCCTTCTGCCTTCCTTCCTTCCTCCCTGCCCTTCCTGTCTTATTGCTTTCCATTCCTTTATCTTGCATTCTTCCTTTCTGCCATGGGTACAAAGTTCATTAGATAACGCCCCGCCCCAATGCCCTCACTACATTGTAATGGTCGTGGGGCGGACTATCAATGGTACCTTTGAGTTTTACTTGACGTTTTTCTATTTTTATTTATGGAAGGCAGCTTCATAGTGGAGCTTCATATTAAAGTTTGGGATCTTCTGCAATTTAGATGTATATTATCTATTGATCCAATGATTCTGTATGACTCTGTTATCTATTTTTCTATATTACTGAACATGCCGATGGTGCAGCATTTCTCAGCAGGAGCTAAAGTGCCAGGAGAAATTCTGGACTGAAATTGCCTGGAGTATTGCAGGCAAAGCTCCATTGCCCAAGTAATTAATTGATTTAAGATATGAGAAGAAAAAAAGGGACATTTGGTTTACTACTCACTACTTAACTCTATCTTGAAGACAAGGTTTAGGCAGCAAGTGGCTGAGACTTTCCATCCTAGGTGTCCTTGTTATTACCTCTCCCCAGAGCGGGTAGTGTTAACTGCTCTGAGGTACACAGCTGGTTTCTCCCTGCTCAGGCAACCACAGATTTTACAACACTTACTGCTGGAACTTCAAACTCTATTTCCTTCACAGGATCCCTGGTCTAACTTCCTAGTGATAGTTGTAGAGATACTTCTATAGAAATAGCAATTTGGATCTAGAGTTAGTTTTTGATATGACATGAAAATCACAAGGTATACCTTGGGGAAATCTATCTTCTAAAAACCTGCTGGTATTGACCACATGTCTGCCGATGTCTTTTACACCATCACTGCTTTTATGTGTCAACTATGAAATACCTTCAAACCCTTCGACCTACTCAGAGAGAGTATAGGTTGAAATTGCAGGGAATTGCATGGTACTTGTGAAAATCTCTCCCTTGTGAAAAGCTGGGTACAAAATATAATGCGCTAGCACTGTTTTATATATGTCTGTATATATATGTACGTAATAGTTCAATACTCCACTTTCAGGCATCTGGTTCACTATGAGAATAAACTGTTATCTTGATAATCATTTTTTTCTATATATAAACATGATACATGAAAATGAGAGATGTAATTACAATTCCATATTTATTGAAATAAACCCTCATGTTAATCTAAACTCTCAGTTGCATTTAAAGAAGGAAAATGCAAACTTGCTCAACAGGAGAAATGGAAAATAACAGCTCACATAATTAAAGTCCAGGGATGGACATCTGCCTTCAAGCTTAGCTGGCTCAAGGTGATCATTCGATAGCTCTCCTTCACTTCTTCTCTTTTTGGAATTTCTCCCAAGACTCATAGAGTTTTATTTATTCAATGTTTTAGAGAGAGTTATAATTGTTCATTATTACAGATGTTAATATTTTCATGTTTTCTCATGTGAAACATTACTCTAGTTAAAAAAGTAGAAAGTACGTAAAATTTACTCCAAGAACTCTCGCTTGATCACTATATTCTTTACCCAGTTCCAATGTGCCATCTCTTCTTACCACCATCTTGGCATTACTCATTTCTTTTAGGTTTTAAAAATTTATTTGCCTACAACTGTATAAAGCTGACTTTAGGGATTTTTTTTAGTTGTTCTATTTCAAACATCATCTCCTTTTATTTGTCATTTTTTGTATTTGCTCTATTTTTTATTGATTAGCTTAACTGATCAATAGTAGTTTATTTTGCTTATCTTTTCAAAAATTCAGCTTTTTAACCTAAGTGTTAGTTATGTTGTTTCTACATTTTTGACCTTCCTGATCTCAGATTTTAAATCCTAACTTCAGCTTACTTTGTTTTTTTGAATTGTATGTTTCATCTGTTTATTTTCCGTCTTTCATCTTCATTTACATAATTATTTAAATCTATACAATTTCCTATGAGCATTGCTCTAGCTATTCCATAAATTTTTATACATAAGTACATAATTATTTTCTAGAAATTTTGTAAGCTTAATTTGTATTTTTTTGAACCAAGTATTATTTTTTCCTTGACCTAAGAAATATTTCAGAGACATTAATTTTTTAATTGCCAGATGACAGTACCTTTTTAATTTTATGTTGTTACTAATTTCTAGGTTTTATTGCATTGGCATCAGAATGTTGTTTTATGATTTCTATATTGCAGATCTTATTGAAGTTTTCTTTGTGCTATAGATAGGCACATAAGAAATTAACATGGAAAGAAGGTATATTCATTACTTATATACATATGTTCCCCAAAATTGTGTGTGTGTAATCTCCCTTACTGATTATACTGTTTAGGTCTTCTACATGCTCAGTTACCTTTAGATACTTTTTTATCTCAGCTTGAGAGATGTATTTTAAAGTCTTGTTTTATTTAGTTTGTTTTTATTTTTCCTTGTACCTCCTTTGGTTTCCATTTTATCAAGATGGCCACTATGTTATTTGGTACATAGATTCATAAATTTTATTTTTTTATTTTTATATTTTTTAAAGATGTTATTTATTTATGTGACAGAGAGACAGCCAGCGAGAGAGGGAACACAAGCAGGGGGAGTGGGAGAGGAAGAAGCAGGCTCCCAGGCGAAGAGCCCGATGTGGGACTTTATCCCTGAACGCCGGGATCACGCCCTGAGCCGAAGGCAGACGCTTAACGACTGCGCTACCCAGGCGCCCCAGATTCATAAATTTTATATCTTCATCGTGAAATGTGGCCTTTTTTGCATTCTAAAGAATCCTTTATCTTGTTTAGTGCTCTTTGTGCTGAATTCTGCCATGTTAGACATCAAGATCTCAAGCCCTGGTTTCATTTTGCTCATCAGGTGACCTTGTCTTATCTCTTTATTATTAGGCTTTTGAAGTCACTTGTAGAAAAGTATTTATTTTATAAAGCATACAGCTGAGTTTTGCTTTTTGAACCCATCTGAAATGCTTCTTCTCTCAGGTATGTTAAGCCAATTACATTTATTTATGTGATGCATGTTCTTGACCTCAAGTTTTGTTTTGTTTTTCCATTTAATATTTACTATCTTCTACTATATGGTCTGTTTTCTCTCTCCCTCTCTCTCTCTCTGTTAAATGTGCTTGGTTTTGTTTGAATTTCTTCTGGTATTTAAGAAGGTTGATATTTTTTGTTCTAATAGTTACCTTTATGCTAATGTCTTTACGTAGTGCTTGTAGACCTCTCTTTCTTACTTAGGCTTCTACTTGTTTTCTAAGCTTTAAAGTACATCCATTATTTCCATCTTTTATCTCAGGGGCAATCGAATATAGCTAATTCTGCTTATCCCTTCTTCACTCCCTTTTCCTCCCATTCTCTTTTTTGTTGTAATATTTCTATTTCGTTGGACCATAGACCAAATAACATATTACTTTCCCATCTGTAGACCCACATTTATTTTAGTCTTAGATTATCAATTAAACATTATTTAATGCTTACCACCAGCTCTTTAGCTGAAGGTGGCCTCGATTTTACCTTGGTTGGATGAAGCTCATCCTCTATTGTCCTACTAACCTTGTATATTTTAACACTGAGTTTGTGTTGTAGAAGGGTAGGGGGTGTTTCATTCTATATTTTTTACGTCCTAGTAGCTGCTGTTCTGTTCCATTGGGGCTCAAATCTGTTCCTGATATTTCTACTCAGAATCTAGTATTTCCTGTTCAGGTAAATCCAAAGAAACCTTGGGGCTCCTGGGTGGCTCAGTCAGTTAAGTGTCTGCCTTCATTAAGCATCTGCCTTTGGCTCAGATCATGATTCCAGGGTTCTGGGATCAAGCCCTACATCGGGCTCTCAGCTTGGCGGGGAGTCAGCTTCTCCACTTCCTCTGCTGCTCCCCCTGCTTTAGCTCTCTCACAGGTTCATGCTCTCTCTCAAACAAATAAATAAAATCTTAAAAAAAAAAATCTGTAGAAACCTTATTTGTGTTCTACCATTACTTGGATTCTGCTCCAAGCTCCTATATCTGGGCAGTCCCTAAGGGGAAAGATTATTTGAAAAGCTAATCTTTTTATTCTCCCAATTCAGGTTTCTCCAACCTATAAAATTCCCAACTTCAATGTGAAAGTAATCTACTACAAAGGCATTTTTCTCTTTTTGCCATAGAGACTTTGACAAAAATTTTAATTAATACTAAAAGAAAATGGAAAGCAGTAAAACTGCAGTCATTTAAATTTAAAATTGTATAAATATGGTTATTTGACAATATAAAATTTGATACACTCAGCAATAATTCATTTCCAAAATATTCTCAGTGTTTCTGGCACCATCTGTTTACCTCAGGGAAGAAAAGTCCACATTTTCTTGTGTTTAAATGCATGGTATACTGATTTAAAATGTGTGTCACAAAGACAACACTGTAACATCCCAATTTATATTTATAGACGCTTTACCCTCAAGTGTTTCTTAAATAAGTGTGAAGGGTGAAAAGTCAAAACTTAACAAAAATAACCTCAGTGCTTCTTAATATAGACATGAGTCAGAATGAATTTCGTTCCTTTAGTTTTCAAGTCATAGTTTAATTTTCTGTGATATTCATTTATTCTTTTATTTAAAAAATTTCATATCTACTAGGAAATCTCCAGATTAATAAAGAATCAGGAAAAATATTCCTGAAGTCAATGACATTTCATGAAATGTATTGTGATTCCTTTAAAATAAAGAAAATTCATCATCACTACAGGCAGCTAGAAACCACCCCTTCTCTTTTGCAATTTGTTCTTCCTTCTCTAACTGGATATTTAAGAGATACATGTGTATAGAGAGTTTGTTTTCTTTTTGTTTAGAAGCATGAAGTGAAGAGAAAACAATCTTCTATGATCTGGTGATGAATATCAACTTGTCTCAGATTATTTTGGAATTGGGAAAGGTAAATGAATAAAAGTGTGCATTATGTCAGCAAGGACAAAGGTCTATGCATGGTATGTGCGTATTAATAAATAATGAGACATACAAGCATTGCTAGAACAGAAATGTTTTCAGGAGAAAGTCTTTTTTTTTTTTTAAAGTAGTAGTATAAGTCGAACTAAATACATAAAATTTTCCTTTAGTATAACTCTTCCTAAAATTGTAGTTATTGTTTGGCAAATAGAGGAGTCTTTTTATAACTAGCATAGATATTAGGATAAATTATACCAGTGGACCACAAAATAAGATTATTTCAGCTGCATCAAATGCCAATGATTGTTACCTAAAGCATGTCACTTTCATTTCATAATGCAGGGATGATTTTCCAGGGTCAGAAAACTATATAACCAAAATATTTGCAAAGACCTTTTCAATGTCATTTTCTTCACTGTTCTCCCCCTGAACACCTTAAAAAAATGAAACAAACAAAATATAAATACAGTTAACATGGCTAAATATACAGATGTCCAGTTGTTATTTTAACTATACAACTAATTGTCAAGAGATTGAATGCTGATAACAAAATTAGTGGCCCAGGATAGAACATGTAATGTCACTGGTAGGGAAGGAAAAATAATTTCCCCTTTCCCTTTTGAGTTCTTAACTGAGACCTGTAATAAAGGACAGATGAATAAGATAAAACAAAAAGAAGTTCACTAGCATATATACCTTATTTATATGGGAGATATGGAAAAATGAGTAACTCCCTGAGATAGTTTAGAATTCAGGATCAAATACCACCTTAATAAGGAAAGGTTGGGGAGGCAGATGTAGGCCTCTTAGGGGAGAGTAAATGATTTTTACAAAAGACAATAGGCCCTTAGAAGAAGAGATGGGAGGCAGGAGTGTTTGTGATAAAGTTTGTCCTGGTGTTAACTTCTAGTCTCTTTTCCTGTGATGAAACAAATCTTCCCTGGCAGATGAAACTCCTTTGGGAAGAGGAGGGGGTGTATGACAATTGAGTTCCTTTTGGAGGCTCTGTCTTTAGATGAATGAGAATTCAAAAAAAAAGCCTCTCCCCAGCATTTACTCTTTCCAAAGAATCAGTATGCCAAGGTGACATATTTTAAGGTGGCAAATTCTGCTACTCTTCACACTACAGGAATGTGTTGCAAGTAGGAGCATGATTCATAAACCAAACACTCAACTCTGATCCCAGCTCAGCCCCTGCCATGCTGCATGTTCATAGACCAGCCACCAACCCCTACATGTCTGTTTCATCATCTCTGATTTATGATAATAAGTCCCCTGCATATTCTGCATGTCATGGTAAAATTCAAATGGAATGGCAGTTCTGAAGGCAATTGAAAATTCAAAAGCCCTACACAGATCCTCAATCATGTTTATGGAATCCTTGGCTTTCTTTTTCAGTAGGAACTAATGGATAACACCATTCAGCCCCAGGACCTCTTTCTGAATTTTATTCTTTCAGTCTTTATATATAAAGGGATGCTTGGAATAATGTTCACATGAGTTAATAATAATTTTCTCTGGTTGGTGGGGTTGTGGATTTTTTGTTGTTGTTGTTCTTTCCCTCATATTTTTCTGTATAGTTGAGTAGTTTTATATGAAGCATAAATTATTTTTATAAATAAGTAGTTATGTTAGACAAAACTTAACTAAATCCAAATGAAAAATTTCTAACTTATTTTTATATCTATGATAAATTTTAATCACCATAAAATACTCCTATGTATCAAAAAATTAAATGTTCCAATAGGCAATTCAAATAAAGGAAATCCAAATGATCAGTAGAGTTATAAAATGCTTGCTTTTCTAGTAATCAAAGAAACCCAAATCTAAAAAACTAGGTTTGTCATTGTAAACTGCTGAAAATCAAAGTCAAAAGGAAGATTTTTCAGGCAGGAGGAGAGAGGAGAGAGTGAGGGGCACATAAACAGCAAATTAGCAGCAATAAGAGTAACAGCTGGCTTCTCAACGTAAACAATGAAAGCCATAAATTAACAAGCAGATTCTAAATTTTATATGGAAATGCAAAGAGGCAACAATTACCAAGGCAATCTGAAAGAAAAAGAACAAAACTTAAAGATTTGTGTTCCCACGTATTAAGACTTATTTCAAAAATACATTAATTACGAGAGCATAGTACTGGTACAAAGAGAGAAAAAATAGGCTAGTGAACAAAATACAGAAAGCAGTTCAATTATACCTGAGTTTCTTTGTTAACTTTATGTTTTGTTTTTTACTAAGTAAGGCTGTAATGCGGTAAAAAAAAAAAAAAATGACATTTTTTGTAAATGGTGCTGGACCAACATTACAATTTGAATCACCATAATTTCTTCCTCTACATCAACAAATAATAAAAAAAAAAAGATTGAGTCTTAACCTACCTACACAGTACACAAAAATAAATTCCATACAGATTAAATCTAATGTGAACAATGTAACAATAAGATTTTCGAAGAAATATGAAGAATATCTTCATGTACCAGAAGTACATTTAAAATTTATTAAGGACAACATAGTGCTAACCACAAAGGATAAAGTAAGAATCATATATTGAACTTCTCTAAAATTAAGGACTTCTATTCATTCAAGGACATGGATAAGAATAAAAAGCAAGCCATAAATGGATATTTGCAATGGTTATATCTGACCTATGACTCATATCTAGAATTTACAAAAAATCCCTATAAATCAACTTAAAAAGGCAGGAAATCCAATAGAGAAATGGCTTTGAACAGATACATCATAGAAAATGATATATAACTGTCCAGTAAGCTTATTGAAAAGAAGCTCAACTTCGATAGTTGAAAGGATATCCTCATTAAAACCAAGATGCGATACCACATAACACATCACACCAACCAGAATGTCTATAATGACAGCAACAGGTAATACTACGGGTCGACAAGGATGTGGAACATACAGAATTTTCATATATTGCTTGTAGGACTTTAGGAAGCTATTAGGCATTGTCTGATTTACCTGAACATACATGTAGCCTATCAATTCTTTTCCAAGTTATATACCTGGAATGTATACATATGTTCACCAAATGACATATGTGACATAGAATATTCATATCGTCACAACTTTTATACAGACAAAATCTAGAAATACATAAATGTCTATTAAAGTAGAGAAGATAAATTGTTGTATTATTTCCTGCAATTGCAATTCTCTACAGTACCAAGAATGAACCTACTATCACTACATTTAACAACACAAATGAATCTCATAAACACAATGTTGAGTGAAAGAAGTGTGACACACAAGAGAACACGCTGTATGATTGCATTGTGTAACTTTAGGTTCGACAATAATTGAAACTAATGGAGTTAGAAATCAGAATAGCCATTAGTTGGGGGGAAGTACTGGAAGGTAGCATAAAGGGACATCTGGGATGCTAGTAGTGTTTTGTTTTTTGATATGGATGGTGGTTACACAGGTGTATTCACTTTGTAAAACTCGAGGACCTATAAGCATGCAATTTGGCATATTTCAATTTAATAAAAGGAAAAACATTCAATTGGATCCAATTTTCCAGCTATCAACTTGACTGTTTTTTGTTTGTTTATTTGTTTGTTTTCAGGACAATATCAATAGTTAGCAGTGAAGCAGGAAATATTTTTGGTCACCTAATGGAATGGAAATTGATACTGATGTAGATTTTCTAGAAACAGTTGGATGTTATCAAGCAAAGCTTAAAAAATAGATACACTTTTTTTCAAATAACACAATTTCCAGGACCTTTTCCTATAGCAATAATCAGAGATATGAAAATAGCTGTTTTTAAAGTGTTATTTTTACAGTGTTATTTCTATATCTAGACATTATAATTATATGGGGATTAAATAAATATATTATGGAATGGGTATTGATGGAGTGCAAAGCCATTTAAATTGATGCATTCAGACAGCATGTTTTGGCTACTACAATCTTGAAATTAAAACATTAAGTGATGAGCTGGTTATAAAGCAGTATATCAAGTGATTCAAATTATACTTGTTTTCTCTGAGTAAGGAATTTATTTTCTGTATTTTTTTATATTCTTTATTCTTCTATTTCCAGATTCAACATATAGAACTTTTATAATGGAATAATCAGGCATATTTCAAAAGAAGCAATCTAGTAATATGACAAAAATTTTAAATCAGGTATTCATAACATAGCATTTAAGTACAACATCACTTTAGCATTGCTTCTTCTTTTTCCACTTTAAAGGAATGTATGCCTTCAGATTTTCAATCCATTTCTGTATTCTTATACCATACTAACCTTTTCTTTATGTTGTTTTTTATCCAAATTATTTCTAGTTTATTTTGCAATGTCATATAATACTGCAAAGAACATCTTCCAGTTTTTGCTTCTGTTAAATTAATTCCTTGTTATAAGTTCCCAGAAGTGAAAATCCTTGGTCAAAAAGTATAAATGAAATATCCAGCACAAAAATTAATTTACTGAGCAATATTTCACTTACAACTTACGAAGTGTTCAAGTCCCTCCTAGGTATACGGTGGATATGAAAATCTGGGTGTTGTGATAGTTCAGAGGGTAACAGTGAAGGCTATGATCAAATCTGACCGTAAACAGATCAAATATAGTTGGTGGGGGAGAACCCATGGGAAAAAACCAAATCAAACCTTTAGTGTATGCCGTCTGATTACAGTCCAGTACCATGGCCACCGGAGGTGTCCATCACCAGGTCAGGCCCTAAACAGCTGCTGCTCTACCTCTTGGGTTCCACACACTTAGTTACTTGTCTCTGGCTGTTGGCTGAGACGTAATTCAGGCCAACACTCCAGATGCTGTGTAAAGAAAGCTATTCTTTTTAAATCTGCCTTTTGTAGCTCCAAACTGCACTGCCTTTATTGTTACCATGGATCAAGTTTGTATCAAATTTGCTATCTACTATTTTAACTGCCTCATCTATATCATTATGTATCTCCCAGCTTCAACTCCCAGTTGAGCTCTTTCCTTTAGGTTAGTTTTCCCCAAGTGTATTACCTTGTGTTTTCCAGGCTGTGTCTAATTTGGTTATGTTCTTTTATATCTCACACAAGCTGATCGCTCAATAAGTGTAACATAATTGTTTGAAATCTGCTGCTATACTTTGTTTTAGAATAGTTCCCTGAACTCTAAATATCTGAGCATGAAAATAATTAAGGTGAAGTATTGAATACAATTGATTTTCTTGTACAAAATATTCAATATGCTCTTTAGATTTAGGGCACTAAAAAGGCTTCCTCTGGATAATATTAAAACCCATTTTGTTGCTTATGCACAATCTGTAAATCCTACTGCTTACACATTTATTTTCATTGACAATAACATAAATTTATTCTATTCATGTTATACAGAAGCCCTTTAAGTTAGAACTAAGTTGGAATTGGCTTACAAATTACGTTTTGATGAACAGTTGTGAGGAATTGGAAGAAGAATAATATTTAACCAGTTTATATCACCATAGAGGAAACCAGAGTTTTCAGGGTCAAGTCATGTAGCTCTGTCAAGTAGACAAATGCAACTCAATCATTTTGATGGACTTATTTATCTATATTGTACTGGAATGGGTAAGTTAATTTTTTACATTTAAGAGGCAGGTAACTTGTCTATAAATTCTAAAACAATAATCTGTCGTTCCATATAAACAAATGACAAGTATAAATGGCATATTTCTTATAAATTCTTATCCAGTATTAATAAAGTATTCCTTAGAGATATATTCTTGGTTTGAGACCAATAAAATATTTTAATAATGAAGGTAAATGGGACTTTGCAATAATGGTAATGCACATTGATGATGACCCTTTCATCCCAGTCCTTCCAGAAATGTTTATGTCCTCTGGTACCCAGGACATAGGAGTCTAATGGTGTCTCACATTTCTTACATACCATTAGAGGAAAAAAAAATATTCTTAAATTGTGTCTGTGATGTTTATTTTCTTAATAGTATAGATTTTATTACAAGACAGATGTTTCCATACAAAGGGATTTAATTACTAAAATGGAAAGGAAAACATATAAAACTCAGAGCATTGTTTCAAAGCAAGAAATATTGGAGGGGGGGAATTTCAACCTTCACTTTCAATAGAATGGATTTCGAAAAGCCTTGCTGTAATTCTCTTATTTGAGTTAAAAAAAAAATCAAATCATTATCAGAATCAATGTAACTGGTTTTTGTGTATAAGTATCTGATGCCACAATAAATAACTGCCATATTTAACTATGAAGTTCTCCTGCTAAAGAAGACAATCTATTCACAGCTATCCCCTCCCTTTTTATACATGCACAAGAAAACAGGGAATTAAAAATGGACAAAATTAAATTTATGAAGTCATTTGATCTAAATAAAAAGTCATACTTCGCAGAGTGAAATATACCACACTTTCTACAGTTGCACATTTTTTTATTGTTTTTGGAGAGCAGAGGCCTAAAATAACTAACAACTTTTACCTTTTAAAGTAATGATGCTGTTCTATCAGAGTTTTGCTTTCTGAGTAGTATGCCCTCACAGACAGCGATATCAACGTCTCTTGCTGGAAGTCCGCTCAGCCTCCACTTCACACCTATTTCCAACCCGTGATTGACAATTGACCCTGTTTACGAGTTTCTTAACATCTCCCCAGCATGGCACTATTGGCCAGTATACCAAGTGACCGGCAGAGACAGCAATGTCTAATGCTTCTCCATCATCACCTGAAAAGACAGTTGACTCTTTTTAGCTATGTGTGTTCAAGGGCCATTCATTTTATCAGTGAGCGCCTTACAATATTGTCCTTGAAGGGACAAACGAGATAAATTGCATCAGGAAAGTATGGTGGAGAGACAGGTTAATGAGAGCTGCCTTTCATTTTTAATCAAAGTAAGCACTCTGTTCTCTGCATGTGTGTTGCACACACCGATAGAAGAGATCACAGCAGAAATTGAAAGTATAAAATATCACAATAATTTTGACATACTTCAATGAAACTATTAATATGTTTTTTTAAAATGAAAACTCTAGACAGCTGCTAAAAGGTAGGAGAAACTTTGACAATAAGTATAAAACAGGACCATCCTGACAAAATGAGACCTATGTTCACTTTATCCAATGCCCAGAAAGCTTCTAGTTTAAGTCATCACTGACATATTCTATATAATCCCATTTTGCTTTCCCAGTCACCTTTGGTCCCTGAACTCTTTTTCTTATCTTGTAGTTGCATATATACCCATAAAGGTGATTAGATCTTCCATACTTCATTCTCCAAAACTATTCCTTGTGCTCTTTGAAATTTACAGTGAATCCTTAAACTCTTTTCTCTTTGTTTCACATCATTGTCATGACTTAAACTTATCATTACCCAGAGAGAAAATTTCCTTGAAGTTCCCGGGAGCAATGGCTTTTTTTACCCCTCGCCTGCCGTGTAGAGACTCTCAGGACCTGCAGTAGGAAGGAGTTGTTCTTTGCTACCTTAAAACCACTTTTCCAACAACTTTACTCAAAAACTCCCAATTTTCATATTTCATGATATCATACTATACCACTTACTTTCTTGTGGTCCTGGATGTACCTCATTCACTTTAACTTGATATTGGGTTAATACAATTCTAAGAGCCCTGAAGGAACCATGTACATTCCTATAAAGAATAACTTGACCCAGACATCCCAAACCACTTTGATTAAAAATAGAGGAAGAAGAAATTGGGGCACAGACATTAGGTCTTTAATTTCTTTGAACTTGATCTCAAAAGAATAAGAGTATTATGATTTTAGACTTTAATTCCTTTCGTTCTAATGTTTTTGAATTTTAACTCAAAAGATAATTTAATTTCTAAACTTTTTTTTTCTTCCTGGAATTAATTTGAGGACTTTGTATCTGAATTTGAGGCAATTTACATTGTTAGCATTTTATTATTGAAGAGCCTTTATGCATTTGGAGTATCTTAATGTTGTCATTTAATTTCATTTTAGTATCTCTGAGAGGCTCTATTGGATAACTTGGCTGTATACAATCTGTGATGAAACATATAACAGGGAATGAATTTTCAGCCTTGGGTAATTTAATTAACACTATATTTTTTTTTAAAGATTTTTTTTTTTAATTCGACAGAGATAGAGACAGCCAGGGAGAGAGGGAACACAAGCAGGGGGAGTGGGAGAGGAAGAAGCAGGGGGAGTGGGAGAGGAAGAAGCAGGCTCATAACAGAAGAGCCTGATGTGGGGCTCGATCCCACAACGCCGGGATCACACCCTGAGCTGAAGGCAGATGCTTAACTGCTGTGCCACCCAGGTGCCCCTAATTAACACTATATTTTTGACCCACTCTGGAGCCTCCTAGGGCCTTAATGTATATAACCTCGATATTGATCAAAATAGTTGATATTAGGGAGGCACTTGATGAAGGTGGGAGAAGGACTGTCTCCACACTTTGTTGATTTTCTCCTTTTTAGGATGAGGAAAAATACCTGTCATTTTTCTTAGACTAATGGTGAAGTCCAAGTTGATAACAGAATACAAAGCTGGGAATGTTCAAGAATACTCATTCCTCTGCTCTCATGATTCCTTCTGTGGATAGAGATATCCATTGTCACAACACTCCTGGCCTCCCCCTACATTTTCACTTCACTACCATGTGGTGAATGCTATATGAGAGGAACTGTTATTAAGCGCTTTACATGAATTAACCCATATGAATGCTATGAGGTCCATAGGAGGGCAACAACATACAGTGTCATAATATAGAACATTATTACTCCCATATGATAATGAGACAATGAAGTTAAATAATCTGCCCAAACCACGAGTGACAGTTATGTTGCCAAATCAATCTCTAGTCCCCAATTTTTATTATACTCATATTTCAAGAGCTTTCATGAACAGTTGAACACTTCCTCCTTCTAGAAACATATTTTTTGTCCTGGTTTCTGTTATCCCACCAACTCTGATCACTTTATTTTCCCAGTGGCCAGTCCCTCTCAATCCCTTTGGTGGGTTCTATCATACTGCCTGATTTGTTAATATTAGAATTCACCAGGGCCTTGTTATGAACCCCATTCTTGATTATACCTACATTCTTTCCCTGAGTAACTTCATCTGAGACCATGGCATTATATATCATCCAAATGCTAATGACATAAATTATATCACTGGCCTTCCTCTCCACACTGAAAGTCAGAAGCACATATCCAAATACTTTATTCCAGTTACAACATGGATTTCTAAAAAGCATTTCAAATGGAACTATTAAATCCCTACACATACTCTCATCCCGCTCCTATCAAAACAACCTAGAAGTCGTCTGTGAATCAACCCTTTTCATCACATCAATGCATGTAAAAACAGAGAAAAGATACATACCAAAGTAACAAATGTTACTGCCTCTAGGATGTGTGCTGACGGGGAGAGAAGGGTTAGGTATATGAACGATAAGTTATATGGATTATGCATTTGTGTCTGTGTTGCATATAAGAGAAACAGGTAATAAGGAACTTTTAGACTTTTTTTTATCAATAAGCTTCCTTATTAATTGAAATTTTTAAAAAATCAAAATGTATTCGTATAGTACTTTATAATTCAAAATATTTTTGAAAACCCAAGAATCTGGGGTGCCAGGGTGGCACAGCGGTTAAGCGTCTGCCTTCGGCTCAGGGCGTGATCCCGGCGCTGTGGGATCGAGCCCCACATCAGGCTTCTCCGCTATGAGCCTGTTTCTTCCTCTCTCACTCCTCCTGCTTGTGTCCCCTCTCTCGCTGGCTGTCTCTATCTCTGTCAAATAAATAAAATAAAATCTTTAAAAAAAAAAAAAGAAAACCCAAGAATCTGATTTCTCCACCTACTATGATTACTAGTTTACATTTTTCCACAACTCTTTTTTTTATCCACATGGGACCAAATAATCTTAATTTTGCTATGATTTCATTATAGCATTATAGACTCGAAGTTTATGTGGTTGAGCTCTGTAGCTATACCTGTATCTACAACAAAACTAAATGAAATTTTGAGTAGATTAAAATTACTTTTTTCAATAACTTTTATAATTTAGGCATCAAAACTTCACTCAAAATTTAAGTTGACTAACATTGTAAAATAATTTTTTCTAGATCCATAATATAAATTATTTTTTCCTAACATAAATTTCCTTTCAAATTTAGGAATATATTTTTACCATACTCTAAAATATAAATAAGTTAAATTAATTTATTTGGGGACCAGAATGAATTATTCATCTCAAGTAAAATAATTACAAGAAGAGAATTCATTATTCAGCTATCATAGGAAATCATTTCTTACAGTCAACTTTTTAAAATTCACTCTGAGTAAAGGGACACAGTCAGCTAAAACAATGATAGAAGAAAAAAAAAAAAACCCTAAGCAATATATTGCTGTTTAAAATAATTGTTAAGAAAAGTCAGGATCGGGGACACCTAACCTAGGTGGCTCAGTTGGTTAAGCATCTGCCTTCAGCTCAGGTCATGATCCCAGGACCCTGGGATCCAGTCCCACATCAGGCTACTTGCTCAGCAGGGAGCCTGCTTCTCCCTCTGCCTACTGCTCCCCTTGCTTGCGCACGCGCACGCTCTCCCCCCCCCCAAATAAATAAAATCTTTAAAAAAAGAAAAGAAAGAGCAGGATCAGGGTGCCTGGATGGCTCAGTCAGTTGAGTGTCTGCCTTCAGCTCAAATCATGAACTAGAGTCCCAGGACTGAGTTCTGCATCAGGCTCCCTGCTGAGCAGGGAGTCTTCTTCCTCTGACCCTCCCCCTTTCTGGTGCTTTCTATCTCTCACTCACTCTCTCTCTCTCAAATAAATAAATAAAATCTTTTTTCAAAAAAGTTGGGATCTTTAGCTTAACTTACTATGCAATGTGTTTAATTATCATTTAAAATTCTACATTCTACCTCTCCTCTGATTTTGTCAAAAGTTCTAAGAAACTGAACCTCAGAAATACCATTTTCATTTTCAGTACTTATTACATAGTCACTCCCTTTCTTTCAGTACAGAAGTTATCTATGGAATGCTCTATACCCATTAAACCTAATTTCCTCATGCCTACTTTTACTTCTGGCTTAAAGTTAGAAAACCAGTGTTCTGATCAATGAAATATGGTGCATGTCACCAGCCCTCTTTCTCTTAGAGCTTGGTGTAACTTTTGACCTCATCATTACTGCCTTATGAACAGTCTCATTCCATTGATTCATGATTCTGTGATCATATTCCTTTCTCATACCATTCTATCCATACCTTCTCTACCTGTTTTCCTAGATCACTTCTATTATTGGAGGTATTCTCCATGATAAACTTCTTGGATTTTAGATTAGCCACTCTATACTCTAAAATGTGAAAAGCATGATATTTATTTTAAGTGTTTAAGGAAGTGTCAATGCAAGATGTCAGATTGACACGTTTGTTCCTCCCCCACACCAGACATCAATATTTAAAAAAGGGAGCAACCTCTAACAAGAAAGTAACAGGCAATGGCAATGAGAGGATTCAACAGATATTTTGAGGATAGACTATAGATGAAAGGGTGATGACAGATGATAGAGCATGTAGGCAACAGAAATTGGGGATCTGTGACCGTGCACCTGAAATGAGATCCTGGAGTGACTCAGCCTCAGATGCAGCAAGTGGCAAGGGTAACAGAGAAGATCTACGGAGGACAGAAGGCTTCATCAGGCAGCCAGCCCCCATTCTCCCACCCTGCTCAACCATACCCTTGAAGTGAGATCAAGGTCCAAGCATTTGTTCTCTGGAAAAAACCCTAAGGGCTCTTCTCTAAAATACTGATCAAACTGACGATAGAAAAATAGGGCTTTCTGGAGACTTTCATTCATTCAATAAATGTTTACAGCATATCTATTCTCTGTCAGTCTCTCATTTGGTCACCAAAAATACAATGTTGAACAACACCAAGTTTGTTTCCTCATGAGGATCACACACACACACACACACACACACACACACAAATATCAATGATTAATACTAAATGAGGAAAAAATTAAGCAGGTTAAGGTGCTGTGTGTCATTTATGTAGTGTGGTCAGGGTGCATAGGAAAGAGAAAGGTGGAGGTAAATGGAAATTCTACCACTCAGGTAAAACAGATCATTCGAGGCACAATATCCATAAAATAAGAATGGGATACTGTGAAAAAAGAAACAGGACAAAAATATTCATAAAAAACTTAAAATCATTGCTGACTAAAAGGGTTAGAGTATAAGGTGGAGCAATTTCCAAGAATGCAGAATCAACGTATAAGAACTCAGAGAATATGAGGTACGGAAACCCATGCCAAGGTTGAATTGCAGTTTGAACTGACTCCAGGGTATGGGCTCTTTGCCCCTGTTATATACTGATCCAAAATCTACATTTGTTCATCTTTAAAATGGGTATGCTAATAGCTTGCAGTTTTCTTCTAGGTTAAGAGCTATGCACATTAAGGATTTAAGATAGTAACTGACATATACTAGTTGTTTCATAAATGCTACTAGCTACTATTAATAGATCACTAGGCTCAGTCTTTTAGAGCTATCATTAATTTTCATGCTGTCAAGTTTCACCTCCTGTGAGTCATCATAAAATCTTTATTTTCATCCCTGATGTCTCCTAAGTTCTGGTTCAATATTTCCATCTGCCTCCTTCATAGTTCCACTTGAATTTTTTGCTTTTAACATTTTACCACCATTGGGAAATGTTATGGTGTAATGCAATTAACCCTAAAATGAGAATCAAAAGATTATGTTAAAAAAATAAAATTGTGCTCAAATCTAACTTTAGCATAAGTTTTGTGACCCTTGCATCAGTTTCTTTCTTTTCAGTTACTGAAAAGGAAAATTAGAGATTTTATTTCAATGAAGTTTAAAGTGATTTCTAAATTCTGCAGACAGACTATAGATTTATGAATTGTTGATGGCCTTTCCCAAATCCTTCATTTTCAAAAAAACCAAAAACCAAAAAACAAAAAACCAACAAAAAAACCTCTCATGATGTTTTGTTTTGTTTTTTGTTTTTTTGGTATTGTTGTTTTTTGGTTTTGTTTTTTTTTTTTTTACAATACCTTTCTATTCTTCCTAACTCCTACTTAGCTTTGTGTTGTTTTTACTTACTATCTGGGCTATTACAGTATCACCCTGGCTGGCCTCTCGGACCAAAGCCTCTATCCCATCCAATCAATATTTCATGATGCTACCTACTTCTATGTCCTAAAATGTGGCTTTGATTATTTTATTCTCCACCTCAAAAACTTTTGTGACTTACTATGACTTTGAGGAAGAACAGAACTCTTGTATTTGACATTCAAGGACAAACAAAACAGGTCTAATTTTTAGCTTTTTTTTTTTTTTTTTTTTTTTTTTTTTTTTTTCTGATAGTTCACCACTTCAAACAAGCTATTTGCCAGGCTCAATCACGGATTTGCTTTTTTACCTCCATGACTTTCCTCACACTCACTTTTCTCTTTCTTTTTTATTTTTTCAACACTCCACTCCACATACAACAGTCTGAATGCAAATTCCACCCATCTTTCAAAGTCTAGCCAAAGTGCCTCCCCCCGTCTGAAGCCCTTACAGATTGTTTTCTTTGAGCTGCTTTAGAACTTATTTCAGTACAACTAATATATCATTTATAACATATTAGTCTGCTTCATAATTATTTGCATATATATCTTAAGACCTCTATTTGATTTCAAGTTTTTGGATGAAATAAATCATCACCACAGCACCTAGCATGACGTCCGGCATGTGGAATGTCTTATAAATATATGTGACATGAATTAATGCATTTTTCCTAGGACAAAATAAATAGAGCTTCCTTTCTTTCACTTTAAATGTTATCAAAAAGTATATGATGAGGCCATTGACATTTTGCAGCCTAGATTTACCATTAAGATATATTTTGTTTAAAAACAGCAATAATATTGAGAGGCATTCACATTTATACATCTCTATCAATGCTCATGAGAGAATGAAAACACCGCTGTTCAAAGATGCTTCTTCAGAGAAATAAAAACTAAACGAGAAAATACTAATCCACTCTTTCTAATGAGAAATTGTTTGAAAATACCTGGCAATTAAATAATTACATAAACTTTAAATTTGTCTGTAAGCTTGAATTAGCACAAGGTAGCACAACTGCATTCCCTTCAGAATTTAGTCAGATAATAAAAATTCTAAAGCACAATGTAGCAAATCCTCTGGAACAATCGTATTAGGATAAACCTTTTGCCTGGAATTCTTTCTCTGCGTAGAACGCTACAATGGTCCACAAAGTGATATATAAACATGGTAGCCTACATCGATAAAGATAAAATGACTCATCTACTATCAGTAAAATATACAGCTGGTGTTTATACATATTCTGCTTGTGAGTAATGATAGTCATTCATGAAATGCTTGTTTGGCTTCAGCTGATAAACATTAATCAAACAATATTTTTTTCTGGTAGAGGGATCTGGGCACTGAGAAGTTCTCATTGACATTTAAAAATAATTTTTTCTTCAATAAAACAAAAAATGTTTAACTATGCTTATTTGCTAAGCAACTCACCCTGAGCTTGGTGATTGCTATCTTCTTGGTGCCATCTTTTCTCAATCACAATTTCTCCCATGCATTCAAGACAACTGCTGATTGATAAATTCTTGTGGCACGAAACTACCACGCTATGGGAGCATACTGGTTTGCTTACTCATGAAACTCGCTTCCTTAAGGATGACTATCCCAGAAATACTGGAAAGGGCTATTGAGAAATAAATGAAATGAAATAGAAAACATTAGAGATAGAACATTGTTAAGACATACTGGAAGAGTATATGTGTAATGAGTGAACCAAAAACAATAAAAAATTGAGAAGAACACTGCATATAAATAGTAGAGAAAGGAAATGCCATTGCCTCCTAATTAAATCTAAAAATGTGATATTTTGGATTCTTAGACATTGCTGTAATGTTCCTAGCATGTACAGCCACAAACAATGAACATTTTCTTAACAAATGAGTTTGTTGAAGATACCAAAGGGATTTTCCCATTGACCAAACTGGTCTTGTTTTATGTCTCCCCATGCCACATATACCCTGATCTTACATAAATAGTTCTGAAAGTGACACAACATCCGATATTCCAGGGACTCTCAGATCCAACGAAAGCATACCTTAACATTTAAATCAGAATATAGTTCTAATGGAAATATACACATAGGAGATGTTTACTACTTTCACATTAAACTCAATTTTTCACATACAGGCTCTATACAGCTTTACACTGAGAACCAAAAAACTTCAGAAAACTGCATTGAATATAGCCTGTATGTCATGGTTACTTAAGAAAGTGTTTCTTGTTTTCTTATCCATATTTATTTCATTCAGAATCCATTCTTACCTGGAACCCACAGGTTAAAATATCACAATTTTTTTAAAGATTTTTTATTTATTATTTATGTGACACAGAGACAGCCAGCGAGAGAGGGAACACAGCAGGGGGAGTGGGAGAGGAAGAAGCAGGCTCCCAGCGGAGGAGCCCGATGTGGGACTCGATCCTGGAATGCCGGGATCACACCCTGAGCCGAAGGCAGACGCTTAACGACTGCGCTACCCAGGCGCCCCAAAATATCACGATTTTTAACATGATTAGGGTCAGACTCCAAAAAAACAGGAGAATACTTGGAAATAATTTAAGACTTTTTTTTTGTTCCTGGAAAACTCAAAGCATTGTATTACTGAGATTTTGCAGGCTTCTCCACCCTCCTTGATGATGATGTGATGCATGTGAGATAGGTCAATGGATCTTCTCCACATCTGGGCACATCACCTGATAGAACGAAGCCTAAGAAAGTAGACCTGTGCCCTCTTTCTCACAGTACCTGAGGCATTCGAAGAGAGGCAGGGTCAGATGAAAGGGACTGAACCTGCTCACACCTCAGGCAGAGGAGGGGATTACTGTCCAACTTGTCTACTAAAAAAACCACCAAAACTATACATTCTTCATGTGTGAATTCCAGTCTATCCTGAAACTGATGAATTGACAATTGGAGAATTGAGCCACAGGTAAATGGGAACTTCTTCAAAGTTGTAAATTATTTGACTAAGAAAGAAGGGAGATTAAAGTTTTTCTGATTATTGGCAGTATAGAACTATCATTATATGTGGAATAGGGTAGAGAAAAATTTGTAACCCAATTAATTTTTTAAGCTAAAGAATATATAAAAATATGCTCATATCATAAAAGCTCTAACTTTCAATTTATCTAGCCATAACTAATATCTACCGATCTATATATCTATCTATCCTCTATCCATCCATTCATCTATCCATTAAAGAGATTACACAAAGTTAGCATGATGAAGATATATGTGACATTCAGAATTCCATTACTGACTATGCCTGTAATCCTAAAGAAACCATGTTCTCCTTGCAATGAGTAAAAAGTGATGATTAGAATTATGCTCAGATAGATTTTCTTTGACATTCAGCTGCAAGCTTTCTATCTACTTCTCCAATCTGTATTAATATTAATGTCCTAGCCCTACCTGACCCATAGCTGCAGGCATTCTAACTGAATCTGCATCTTCTTTGCACAATACTACCAATTTTAGGGATGTGAAATTAGCAGCAGTTGCAGTGAAATGGAGAGCCGCCATCCCTCACTCCACTCTCTGAGCTCTTCTCACTGAAGCAAGAAAAGGAACAGAAGAGTGGGATAATCTTGGGTCCTTCAGAGTGCCAAGGTCAGAAAACGTGGATATAAAAGGAAAGGAAAGAACTAAGGTATTTCCCAGCAGGTAAGCTAAGATACCATGAGAGAGGATCTAAAGTTAAGCAAGGGGTCTTATATAATAAGGGCTGCACATTAATTTTTGTGTTTTCATTCTATAACTTGAAAACAAGTATGGTTGTCCATAAAGAATAAGAAATATTCAGCTAGGAAGTGATTAGTCATATCTTTATCATTTATACCTATACCTAGAGACCTAGAGAGAGGTATATATGTATATGTATTTGCCGGTTTGTTTGGTCGGGCTTTTTTTTTTTTTTTTTTTTTTTTTTTTTAGCTCTGTGTCTATGTGCTGAGGTCTACCACATTTCCCCTCTTTCACAGTTTTTTTCATCATCCCTCTAGGTTTCTCAACACCAAGAAAAGATATGTGCCAAACACTAATATATATATCCATTTATTCTGTAGAAAATTTCAAGAACAACTACCTTTCTGCTGGTGAGTACGGCTGTCACAAACCTCACGGGAGAAACTCTCCCTACATTGTAGAAATAACATCTGTGCTTGCTACACACAAACAAGGTTGTAGGAAAAGTAAACATATTAAAATCTATCTTACTCCCAGGAGACTCAATAACAATTTTAAAGCCAAGAAAATCAGAGGAGAGGTACAAGCACTCACATAGCTATATAAAAGTTTAAAAAGGCAAAAAAGTATTCTTCATAAATGATTTCCTATATTCCTTGGGCTCTAAAGCAAACCAAATAACTGAAAAAAAATTTGTAAGAACTATACAAATATTCAGATGAGGGAGATGGTTAAATGTAGATATTTTAGAAATAAAATTTCATTCTGAGTTCTCTCTGTGTACAGGAGATAGAAAACCCCTCAACATCATAAGAAATTTTGAAATGGAAGGAAAAAAAGAATCGTGGCCTCAGCCAACATTCTTTCCCCCTCACATCACATAACGCTGTTCTGGCTTTATGTGCCAACCGCTCGGTTGTCTACCACAGGCAAGATTTCCTCTCACTGTGCACCATTCAATCAAGCCTTTGGACTGCCAGCTATCTTGGCTGCAGATTTGTAGGCTTCCTGTTTTTTGTCTTGAACCATATATACCTTATCCTGCATGTTTGATTTCTGAAAGCTTCCAGAGATCTCTATTTACAATAGATTCACATTTGCATGTGTAATTCCTTATTGTTTGTCAAACAAGGAAGGAAAGGGATATACTGGTAGGTAAAATTTTTCCCAAGGTGGAAGCAAAGACTCCTGGATAAGGAAAGTAGTGTAGATAAAGCTGACATTTCTCTTGACATTCAATGATTCAAAACAAAAAAAGAAACAAAAATACAATAAAAGCGATTCTCTTCACTCTCGGTCTTTATGCTTCAACTGTGATTTTCTTCATCTTATCTCTTCAAAATATCAAAACGTCTTACGACATTGCCGTGAAATCCAAAAGAAAATTCTACAGTTTCACAAAGCATATGTCGAGGTAGACATAGCAGTCCTTAGCCAAATTTCATCTATACCCCATACATTTGGGGACCATAATATATTTCATTTGTATGCTTCCGCTATTACTTCCCCTTTGATGCAATGGGTAAGGCTGAATAAAGCACCAGCATATCATTTACTATACAGTTCAATTCTCAACCTGGCTGCACATTTGAATCATGTGAAAAGCTAAGCTCTGCCCCCAGAAATTTTATTTTAACTTGACTGAGATTTTTTTTAATACTTAGAATTGGTCTGATATAGTTTAATCATTACACAATAAACTAGAGAGTTCATTTATAATAAAACTAAAACTAAAACAAAACAAAAAACAAAGCTAAGCATATTTAAGAATAAAAGAAATTTCCACAGGGTTAATCTCTCATAAATTGCTACATATAGGCTGCTCCCCGATTCACCAATACTCTTCAAATAGTGCTTTGTATTTATTTTGGTAGACAAGATAATGCCCCCCCACCCCCGCCACGCCACGCCAAGACAGCCATGCCCTAATCCTAAGAACCTGTGAATAGGTTACATAGCAAAGGGGCATCAGGTTGTACATGGAATCAAAACTGCTAATCAGCTGACCTAAAAATAGAGAATTATCCTGGTTCACCCACCTGGGCCCAGTAAAATCACAGGGGTCCTGAGAAGTGGAAGGCTGAGGCAAAAGAGGGTCAGACAAAGAGATGTGTTAACAGAAACTGGGTCAGAGACAGTCAATATTACTGATTTTAAAGATGGAGGAGAGGTGCTATCTTTCAAGGAATGTGGACAGCTTCTAACAAGGTAAATATGGTAAGGAAACCAATTTATCCCTAGAGTTCCAGAAAAGGCACCCTTTCCTGACACATTATTTTAGTCCAGTGAGTATTGGATTTATAACCCGTGAAACTGTAAAATAACATATTTGTGTTTTTTTAAGCCACGAAATTTGCAGTAATTTGTTACAGAAATGTTAGAAAACTAATACAACTATTTTATCATAGAACTTTAAAATTTGCTTGCTGGCATTAAAATAACAGTGTAATATAATTATGGTAAACAATTTAGAGCAAATAGCAATAAGCCAGAGATTAATATATTCATGCCAGTTGGTAATCTAATCAGTAAATTCAATTTCACATAAAAAATAGAAATCTTCATATATGTGTATTACTTATAAAAACAAAAATTTAGAATTATAAATCAACAAGAAACATTTATTAAAATAGTACGTCACCTTTTAAAAAATAGAGACAGATGGTACGTAAATAATAACCTAGAATGCCACGTGATACAGATTAAGGCACTAGACTTGACAGTGAAGTGAAAAAGAACTACAGGGGCGCCTGGGTGGCACAGTCGTTAAGCGTCTGCCTTTGGCTCACGGCGTGATCCCAGCGTTCTGGGATTGAGCCCCACATCAGGCTCCTCTGCTGGGAACCTGCTTCTTCCTCTCCCACTCCCCCTGCTTGTGTTCCCTCTCTTGCTGGCTGTCTCTATCTCTGTCAAATAAATAAATAAATAAAATCTTTAAAAAAAGAAAAAGAACTACATACTAGTTTTGCTAAAACTAAGAAGAGATATAATTTTCTACCTATATTGGAAGCATTAAGTGCTCAGCAGGGAGCATAATGATTATGATGGTAGAGGTAGCATAATGTTCTGGAAAAGAAATTAAGATAAAATTAAGCTGGATATCAGAAATGGTCCCAATAAAATGCAGTAATCTCCCAAATAAAGTGGTGGGATCTTTACCACCTGAGAACTTTACATAATAATGACTTTTAAAATCAAATACTTTAAAAAATATTATCAAAGACTTGAAAAAAATTGCTTAGGCTCATGAAACTAGATAGATGATAGATAGATAAGATAGATATAAAAAATTGCTTAGGCTCATGAAACTATATATATATATATATATAGTATATATATATGCACATATATATATATCCCATTTTCAAAAGGGAGGTGCCCCCTAATATTTACACCAGAACATAAAAGCATTTAAAAATATACATTTGCAATTGACCCTTGAACACAGGGTTAGGGGCACATATAACTTTTGACTTCCAAAAACTTAACTGCTAGTAGCCTAATGTTTACGAAGCTTTACTGAAAACATAAGTAATAGATTAACACATATTTTATAATGTTATCTGTATTAAATACTGTATTCTTACAATAAGGTAAGCTAGAGAAAAAAAGTTAAGAAAATCATAAGGAAGAGAAAATATATTAAAGTACTGTACTGTATTTATTGAAAAAAAAATTGCATAAAGGTGGACCCACAAAGTTCAAATTTATTTGTTCAAGGGACGACTGTGGGTGTGTGTGCAGGTGTGTATGTATTTTTAAATATGTATAGTATTTAAATATGTATATTTTTTATTTTAAGTTTTTATTTAAATTCAAGTTAGTTAACATATGTGGTAAAATTGGTTTCAGGTGCAGAATTTTGTGATTCATATATAATACCCAGTGCTTATCACAAGTGCTGTCCTTAAGACCCATCACCTATTCAGCCCATCTCCTGTCCACCTCCCTCCATCAACCCTGTTTGTTCTCTATAGTTAAAAGTATCCTATGGTTTGCTTCCCTCTCTCTCTCTTTTATTGCCTTCCCCTATGTTCATCTGTTTTGTTTCATAAATTTCACATATGAGTGAAATCATATGGTATTTGTTTTTCTCTGACTTATTTCACTTAGGATAATACACTTTAGCTCCATCCATGTCATTCCAAATGGCAAGATTTCATTCTTTTTGGTTGGCTGAGTAATATTCCCTTGTGTGTGGTATATATAAATATACACATACATACACATCTTCCTTATCCATTCATCAATTGATGCACATTTGGGCTTTTTCCATAGTTTGGCTACTGCTGATAATGCTTCTATAAACATCAGTGTTCACGTACATAATAAGTGAATACTATGAATAACTCTATATGTATAAATTTGACAACTTAGTTAAAATAAACCAAATTCTTGAAAAGTAAAAACTACACAACTCACTCAACATGAAACAGAAGATCTGAATAGTCATCTGGTGTAAAAAATATTTTTTCTGGACTTTTTAAAAAGTGAATTCAATTTCTTCAGACCCAGATGATTTCATGGGGGAATTCTATCAAATATTTAAAGAATTAACAAAAATTTTACACTTTTACAATCTGTTCCAGAAAACAGATAAAAGGTAACACCTCCCAAAACATTTTCTAAAGCCAGAATCATCCTGACATCAAAAACAGATAGAGCTAAAATTAAAAAATAGTGGCAATATCAAATGCTGTCCAATACCAAAGGACTATTGGCAATTGCACTCCTGGACATTCCAGAGGAATGAGAACTTACATCCACACAAAAATGTGTACATAATTATTCATAGCCGTTTAATTGTAATAACAACTGGAAAAAAATTAAATGGCTCTCACCAGGTAAATGGCTGAAAAAAAAATGACATACTCATACCATAGAATACTCACCAGCAATAAAAAGGAACAAACTATCAATATACAAAACAACTTTGATGGATCTCAAGGGCATTATGCTAAGTGAAAAGAGCCAATCTTATAATGTCACATGCCATATGATTTAATTTATAGACTTTTTTTGGGGGGGGAGGGCAAGAGAGAGAACATGAGCAGGGGTGAAAGGGCAGACAGAGAGGGAGAGAGAGAATCCCAAGAAGTCTCCACACCCAGCATGGAGTCCGAAATGGGGCTTGATCCCACAACTCTGAGATCATGACCTGAGCCAAAATCAAGAGTTGGCTACCCAACCCCAACCAACTGAGCCACTCAGGTGCCCCTATATACTTCTTGTAAATGTATTATTGAATTATTTTTATATAATTTTATTTTATTGTGGTAAGATCATTTAACATGAAATCTACCTTCTTAAATTTTCAAGTATACAATACAGTATTGTTGACTATAGAATTCTAGAGCTTATTTATTTTGCTTAACTGAAACTTTGTGCCCATTGAATAGTAATTCCCCATCTATCTTTCCCCATTCCATAGAAACCCCAGTTCCATTCTGTATGAATTTGACTATTATAGATAAATTATGTAAGTGGAATCATGCAATATGTGTCTTTCTGTACTGGCTTATTTCACTTAGCATTATGTCCTCGAGTTTCAACCATGTTGTTGCGTATGGCAGAATTTCATTCTTTCTAAAGGCTGGACAGTATTCCGCTGTATTCATATACCACATTTTCTTTTGCATTCATCTATCAGTGGATATTGAGATTGTTTTCATATCTTGGCTATTGTGAATAGTGCGCTAATGAACATAGAAGTGCTAATATCTCTTAGAGATCTTGATTTTAATTCTGTTAGATAAATATCCAGAAATGCATGATAAGAAAGATTGTTGAGTTTTGTTAAATGGTTTTTCTGCATCTATTGAAATAATTCTGCCATTTTTATCTGTTAATGTGGTATATTACATTAATTGATTTTTATATGTCGAACCATCTTTGCATCCCATGAATAGTACTTAGTTGGTCATGGTCTGTGTTCCCTTTCATGTGCTGTTGGTTTAATTTTGTAATTTGTTGAGGTGCTTAAATCAATGTTCATAAGGGATGTTAGTCAGTAGTTTTCTTGTAGTGTCTTTGTTTTGCTTTGGTATCAGAATAATGCTGGACCCATAAAATTAATTTGAATGTGTTGCCTCCTTTTTGATTTTTGGGAAGATTTTGATAAAGATTGGCACGAATTCTTCTTTAAATGTTTGTTAAAATTCACCAGTGAAGCTGTCTGTTCCTGGGCTTTTCTTTGTTGGGAGGTTTCTGATTACTGATTCAATTTCCAAATTATTTATAGGTGTGTCAGACTTTCTTTTTCTTCATGATATTAGTCTTGGTAGGTTGTATGTTTTTAGAAATGCATCCATTTCTTCTAGGTTATCTAGTTTGCTGGTATAAATGTATTCATTGCCATTTCTTATTACTCTTTGGACTTCTGAGGCAACAGTTGTAATGTCTCTTCTTTTACTTCTTTTCACTACCCTTAGAGATAAATCTGACAGAAGTTGTGCAAATACTGTTCACTGAAACCTACAAAACATTCCTGAGAGTAATTGCAGAAGATTTATATGAATGGGGAGGTATATCTAACCATGAATCAGAAGGTTCAATATTATTAGTGTCAATTCTTTTGTAAGTTGATTTATAGAATCAATACAATTCAAATAAAAATCCAAGCAGGCCTTCTTTTTTGTAGAAATTGAAAAACTGATTCTAAAATTTGTATGAAAATGTAAAGGACCTGGGATAGCCTAACGACATTGAAAAATAATAATGTTGAGGAATTAGCATTACTTGGTTTCAAGATTTTCATACATTGAACCTTTTTACATCCCATGGATAAAACCTACTTGGTCATGGCGTATGATCACTTTAATGTGCTGTTGTGTTCGTTTTGTTATTATAAAGGTGCAGCAATCAAGAGTGTGGTATAGGAAACAAGCTGGATAAATCAATTAATGGAAGAGAACAGAAAGTTCAGAAATAGTTTCAATGCATTTATACATAACATTTTCAGGAAAGGTGCAAAGGCAATTCAATAGAGAAAGCATAAAAATTGTGTTGAAATTATTTGGTCTCCATGTGAGATTGAGTGAATTTTAATCTATACTAATGTCATATACACAAATTAACTTAGAATGAGTCATAGACCTAAGTGTCAAACCTATAACTATAAAATTATTAAAAGAAAACTTAGGATAAAATTGTTATGATATGTTGGATAAACACTTCTTAAGACATCAAAAATACTATACATAAAAAAACAAACCGATACATTTGATTTCATCAAAATTAAAAATATCTGTGCTTCAAAGGAAACTATTAGGAAAATGAAAGCCCAAGCCACTCACCGACCGGGGTATAAAATTACCAATTGTATCTGATGAAAAGCTTGTATCCAGCATATATAAAGAACTTTAACACTCAACAATAAGAAAGTATATAGCCAATAAATAAAATGGGCAAAATATTTGAATAGACATTTCACCAAAGAAGACACATACATGGCAAATAAGCAAATGAAAATATGCTCAATATTTTAAAAGATGCAAACTAACACTATTATGTAATACACACTTATCAGAATGCTTACAGATAAACAAAGACCATAACAAGTGTTGGCAAGGATTTGGAGGAACTAAAGCCCTCATACAGTGCTCATACAATGGTACAGTCACTTTGAAATAGTTTGGTAGCTTATTTTTATTATTATTATTTTTAAATTGTTTTATTGTATTATTTATTTGAGAGGGAGAGACAGGGATAGTGAGAGAGAGCCCGAGCAGGGAGGAGAGGGAGAAGCAGGCTCCCCATCAAGCGGGACCCCAACACAGGGCTCGATCCCAGGACCACAGAATCATGACCTGAGCCAAAAGCAGACACTTAACTGACTGAGCCACCCAGGCGCCCCTGGTAGTTTCTTTAAAAGTTAAGCATTCACCTTCTATCTGATGTACTCATTTCACTAGTAGGTATTTATCCAAGAGAAAGAAAAGTATGTGTCCATAAAAGACTTGTATATAATGTTGATAGCAGCTATATTTGTAACAGCCTGAAACCAGAACCAACTCAAATGCTCAGTAATGCCTGAACAAGTAAACAAAGACTGGTGCCTCCATGCAATGGAATTTTCCTCAGCAATAAAAAGAAATGAATTATTGCTGCATGGTACAATGGACAAATCTGAGAACAGTTGAGCAGAGTAAAAGAAATCAGGCAAAAACAGAGAAAATACAATATGCTTCTATTTATGTAAAATTCTAAATAATACATTACTCTTTCATGCTTGAAATTTTTCTATAATAAAAATTTTCCTTAAAAAATGAAGATTCTAAATGAAAAAGATAGTGTAAGTATAGAAAGTGATCACTAGAAAATGTGTGTGTTCCTGACAGGTTATTTCTTCCTGTTTTCTTTTTTAAAAAGAAATTTTCAAAAAAATAAAGAACTCATAAGCAAAGCTCAATATAAAAATGGGCAAAAAATAAGGGTAAACACTAATATATGACAAATGTGTAAAGATTAATATTCTTACTTAAGACTAAGAGATGTAAAACAGAATGATGATATTCTTACAGTTCTGGAGGCTTCAAGTCTGAGATCACGATGCCAATATGGTTGGGTTCTGGGGAGAGTCCTCTTCTGGAACCTCTTGCAGAAGGTTGACTTCTTGTTGTATCCTAACATGACAGAGACAGCGAAAGCTCTCTTGTGACCCTCAAAAGCACATGAATCCTATTCACAAGGACTCTATCCCCATGACCTTAACTAATCTTTACTACCTCCTAATGCCATCATATTGAGGCGTAGAGTTTCAACATATGAATGTGGGGGTCATTTATAAACATTTAGTCTGTAAAATCACTTTTCATCCATCAAATTGGGCAAGATTGGAAAAATCGATAATATTAAATATTGACAACTAGAACTGCTATGTGTTAAATGGTGAATGCAAAATTTTAACTTTATAAATTTCACAAATTGTTCCCTAAAGTTACTGCTCTGACTTATGGAAGATCCTCTCTTCCTAGTCACCAAAAGTTGGTACTGTCATATATACTTTATATATTTTTCAAGTCTCACAGGTGAAAGCATTGCCTTAATTTCATTCACATTTCCTTTATAACCTGTGGGCTTCAGCAGCTTTTCACATAGTGTCTTTTTCTTTACAAACCTGAACTTTCAAATGCTACTTCATTATAACCTAATTTGTTGAACACAGAAGTGTGAATCTTCCACTAATTAATCCATATGGATATTTTTCAACCATTAAAATTATTACCAATGGAATAATATTAACATGAACACACACCAAAACACAGATCAGCCATCAGGTGATTATATATAGATACGGTAGTTCTAATCCTTTTATTAGTGTAATTTCATAGCCCTTACAAATATTTAAAAATTACATTTAACTTACATTAATTGAAATTTAATATGTTATAACATTTTCAGGTAAAAAATAAAGTACTGTCCTTTTAATTTACAACAAAGTTTTAAACTCCTATTCTTACATTTGAAGAAACAGTTTGGACTAGTAGTACATAGCAGGTAGTTACTGTCAAAAGGTACCGTTACCTTGGGACCACTCCTCTGTAGGATTTCTGGTACCAAGGGTTCCCATGTCATCATCATCACTCAAGCACTCAGGAACAATAAAGAATTTATTAAATTCTTAAAAATACAAATATAATTTTTAAAAGCCAAAATATGTCATAAAAAATACTAATGAAAATCTTTTGTTTTCATGCACTGGACTTTTATATCAGAACTACACTATTTGCATCCAGTTGGTCATTTAATGTTGCCTACTTTCATTTAACATTCTCCTGTATGACTAATGAGAAGAACAAGGAAATGAGCAGAATAATGTTAAGGTAAGTTACACTCCTTTCCAATTTTCTTTTCTACAGTTGCACAGGCCACTGATACTCAGTGTGATTCATATATGTATTAAAAATTCCCCAGAGCACAGCATTCTCTTGTTTATCTCTAGGAGCTCTGATGATCCTTTTGATTAATTCCAAATTCAATTTACAGGAAGCTTTAGAAATGCAAAGGCATGGTTTCGATTTCTCCAGATCTTATTTGTGGAAAAGCTTGTGCAATCTCTGCGAAAATATCAAGTCTCACCTTTGATAGGTAATTCATGACCAAGGTCAAAGAAAGAGCAGTGCTCCCTGACGGACCACCCACCTCGGGCTGACTAGAGGAATACGTTGTGAAAAATGATTTGAATTATGCATGCAGCGGTACAGGCATGACACTGTCATTTAGTTGGTTCTAAAAAAAGATTTGGTGCACAGTAAATACAACTGATTTTTATGTATCTTGGAAGATGACACTTTATTATAAAGTATGTCACAGTCATCCTCTGGCTGTTAAGACATCTAAAGTCATGTTGGTTTTACAACCTTTCCTCCCAATTACAATTCTGAAGGGTGGTTAGTGACAAGTGTGCAGTGTTTTGTCAAGCTATTCAGTTTATACAGATGGAATGCTGTTCCGCTCACCAAATCCATTACAAGTGCAAATATGTGGCTAAATGGGCCAGCGTTTGTTTTAGACGTGAGTGCAGCCAATATCCAGAATGTTTTAGAGAGCATCTCCTATAACTTTATATTGAACACAATTCAACATTCCACATTTCTTTCCAATGATTATTTGCTTCCATTAACCCCTTTGCATCTTCCCTTATTTTCAGTGTAGCGCAAAAACAAACAAAACACAAAACAAAACTAATTCCCGTAGGAATTCTCCTAGGGATACAAACCCATTTGGCTATGTCTACTGTCTAATGAAGGATAGAATGGGTCTAGCATTTTTGTGTAGGGCTAGCCTTGTGTTATTCCTCTGATTTCAAAGTTACGTTCAGAGATTACTGATGATCTAGTTCATAAGGGAAGATAAGAAGACATGTTCTTAAAAATTCCTAGGGAATAGAAATTGTTTTACTCCCTTCAAGGGAAGATATTGTGTTTGGTGGACATCAGTCACGAAGGAAAAATGGTAGTCACATCAGCTATTTAAAATCCTGTTTTCATTATGCTGCCAACTAAATCAAGAAGCAGAGAGTAATGCAAAAGGGAAAACAAACGGTTTGTCCTTTAATACAGAAAATGCACAGCAAGCACCATGCCGGCGGGTTCTAGTGTCATTAATCTTTTCCTACAGTGCAAACTGTCACCATCAGGGCTCCAGCGACACACGTTCCCAGGTCCATTTTAAGGATGAAGAACCACTGCAATGTTTTGAAATCTGTCAAGCTTCATGGGTAGACTGTCTTTTTCTCACTAGATAAAAATCAAAACAAATCTATGGTAATGGATAATAGATCTTAATAGAAAAATATTCCTTGATTTTTCAAAATGATGTAGCCCAATTTATCTTTCTGAGGTAGAGCTAAGGTCCCTCTGTCTTAAAACAAATTTATATTAAACCTTGGCAGGCTCTCAAGTAATGACATTCAAGAAAACTAGAAAATGATCTTGCAGATGTTTTATCTTTAGGCCGTGTAAATGGAATACACTCTCTCTCCTAAATCCATGGCCTGTTTAACTTTTCTTTAAATAATGATAATGCCAACGATTTCCCAAAATGCTTGCTGAAAGCATTTTCCAACTGAGAGCACATTTAAAAGATTTTTTATTAGTGAAATATTCTTAATTACAGGATAATAAATATGGAAGTGCCATAAGCATAAGGCTTTTGTACAAGGTTCTATAATTTGTCTTTTTTTCCCCTAGATATCTGTTTCTTCCTCCATTTCAACATTCTGTATCATCAGAAAACCATCAGGGTGATGGAGACCATACTGAGTCAGAGTGATGAATCACAAAAGCCTCAGAAACCCCTGCCAAAGACTACACCGTTTCTCACAGAATGAGGAGTGAGTACAGAGTACAGTCATAGCCAAAATGGCCGGTCTTGCTCCAAAGCACAATTGCATAAATCCACCACATTTATTTGTACAGGAAGTTAACTGTGGAAAAATAATGTGACAGTAACATGATGAGAAAGCAGAACAGTTGTGGAAAAAAATTTGAATTGAAAAATGATGAAGATAACAGAACATTTATTAAAATATAATAACAATATGAAACACGCTGGGGCTATTAGTCTCAGAAGTTCTAAACCCTGAGCCCCAGATTTCTTCGCATAACAAGTATGGAATTCCTAAGACTTTCAGGCTTCAATTGAAGATGACTTAGAATTTGTTCGCTAAGGGATAAAACTGGGCTAAACAAGTATAGAAACCTCAGTTAAGTGCATTAGATGAAACCCTCCAACAGACTTCTCTTTATCCCTGTATTTATCCAAATATATTTATATTTCTTAATATAAACCAACCATCAAAACCAAGAAGCACATTTTCTGTTTGCCACTGTCGTGAGTTGGCTAGAATGAAATGTGCCTCAATTTTAATGGTTGGACATGAAGAACATAACAATGAAAAAAATAGAGAGAATCCAAAGGTTTTAATCTCTAAGAAGAGTAAGAAAATAAAGTAGGCTTGGGGTGACTGGGTGGCTCAGTTGTTAAGCGTCTGCCTTCGGCTCAGGGCGTGATCCCAGCGTTATGGGATCGAGCCCCACATCAGGCTCCTCCCCTATAAGCCTGCTTCTTCCTCTCCCACTCCCCCTGCTTGTGTTCCCTCTCTCTCTGGCTGTCTCTATCTCTGTCGAATAAATAAATAAAATCTTAAAAAAAAAAAAAAGAAAGAATAAAGTAGGCTTAATTTCCAAGAAAAGTGAGATCATAAAGTAAAGATCTATGCAGAGGAGAAAGAAACAAGAAAGAGTAAAGCAAAAGAAACTGACATCTCTATCTTATCTTAGGGTTGAGCTTAAATAGCTTGCAAGGTGCTTTCATATTGCCTTGCAGAATTATGGTCAGATGTAACATATCGAAAGAGTGAAGAAAATATGGCCTTTAGCACAGTTCAGCTGCATTCTAACCCTCCGAGTTGTGAGTTCATGGGGGAAAAAAATGAAAGTATCAGGTACACAGGAGAGAGATGCTAGTTGCAATAGGGAAGAGCCATTAAGAGAAAAATATTTCAACAGACTCAGGGGCAGAAAGGACTCCACAGTAATAAGAAAGGGCAAACAAACCACATTTACTTAACTGAGTTTCAGTTATAAAAAAAAAAAAAACAGGTAGGGGGAAAATGCTGCACACGGTCTGCTCGTGCATATCAGCAAGCACAGAATATAAACAAGACCATTCTTTTGGCCTGAATTAATAAGCCTAACAAGAAAGAGAAAAATGTTATTTTACCCAAGTCCTAATGAGTTACGTGTTATTAATAAATGTAGGCAGGTGCCCTACAGCACCTGGCTCCACAAAAATTAGTTTTATGTTAGAAAATCCACACAAACGGCACTCTCAACTTTGTACCTACCAATGACATATGGTGGATTCAGTTTCGACAAAGCTGATGCAAAACGGATAACACAGCAGAGAGGTGGTCTTCCATGAGTGCCAAATCGTTTGCTCTTCCCTTTTCTGTCGTAATTTCCTCCTTAAACCGCTCTTTATGGGCCCTTCTATTTTAAATAGTTTTATTCGACAAGATGGAGAACTGCACTACACAAGAAAATGGACTTTGCTGAGTTGTAAGAACATTCAAAATGCATAGAATTTTCTTCCTGAGTCTGACGTTTCTTCGGGAAGCAGCGGGAACTCCCAGGGCCTTGCCATATTCTGAAGCACGCTGACTTTGTTGACCTCAATTATTTCCTAATAGAGCCCACATTTACTCATTTTACTATGATCATATGCCCTTTCCTTGTTACTTACGCATAACATAGCATCTTTAGTCTTTCATCTTTTTATATCTCTTTGGCAAGTGGAAAGCTTTGGCAAGCTTTCAGCTTTCGAACAGTTTTGAAGAGTGACTCATTTATCCGTAGATTGGCAAATGGGAATAAGAAAGATGATCTGCGGGCATTACACCAAATCCTCTAACTCAAATCCAAGTTTTTAGGAATAGCTAACGTAAACATTTCAGTTTCCCCAAATGTTCTGCCAAAGCAAATGCAAAAAATAATTTTAAAAGTGATGTTTTTACATATACACACATTAACACATAGAACTTCTGAAGTCAGTCAACTGGATCAGAAATATTATAAGCCTATAATTACATACAAACCAGTGGGTACTGTTTCTTGAAATCTAATAGAGTCATATAAAACTACAGAAGTTACCTTTAGGGACATTTCACTTGTTCAGTGCTCAGCATCCAATTGTTTTCTAATTTACCCACTTTCCTGAGCATCTGCCTCCTAATTCCAAACACCTGTGGATATCTCAAAACTGGATTTCCTGCCAGAATCTCAATTTTGACATAAAAAGAAAAAATAGCCATCATCTTCATAAACTACCTCGGCTCATTCTCCTGTAATCTTTATCTGTGTTACAGACAGAGCCACTGTCCTTTTCATGTGACTGTGCATGAATGTGACCTCTGTCTCTTTTTCAGGAAGTCATTGTTACCCCTCCACACACCTCTCTGCCTCTCCCCTGCCTCCTTTCCTGTCTTCATTCCACACGCCCCCACCTTCATCCATCCTTCTCTCAATTACTTTCTGACCGTTACTATGCTATGGGCACTATTCAGGTGCAAGATCCTTCTATAATCTCATTAACAATCCCTACATCACCTTGCACAGTGCCTTCCACATTGTAGGTAGAAGTAGCTTTATTTAATAGCCTAGTGAAAATTTTAAAGTGACTTGCTTATATTTGAGCGAGGAGCCCGATGTGGGGCTCAATCCCGAAGGCAGACACTTAAACAACCGAGCCACCCAGGCGCCCCTCCAGTCTATCTTCTTAAAGGACACTACCAAAGAATTTAAAAGAAGCTGGGAAACCAAAAACCATTACCCCAATACAGGTTCTTGAAACGAAAATGAGCCATTTTCTCATGCAGATGAAAGAGCCTCAATATATGGATTTCAATTAAGCCTATAAATAATAAAATACTATCAATTTAAACTAATGAAAGAAATTGTGTTATAATTCAATTTTCATTATATGGCATCTAATATGTACAAACAACTATGTTGGTGAAAGGATAAGGTGAAAATCTTATCCTTCATTAGCCTGCACTAATTTTTCCATTTTCTCGCCTCTAGGGGAGAAGATTATTAGCATGGTTTTCCATCCACCACAACAATATTTATAATTGTCAAGGAAATGAAGTCTTGCCTCTTGATATACCTTCAAAAAGCTCGGCAGCATCTTTCCCTTTCTTTGGAAATAAAGGAAACCTGAGCTTTTCTCATTAAAACAAAAGAATTTAGACAGTTAATTTCATACATAATAATTTTTCAACACATGAGCGCACTTTTCTCTCTGCTTTGTAATATATCTACTCTTAATAAGGGAGAGGTGGATTAGGCTAACCTAATTGCAACATGAGTGATAAAGACATTACAAAGGAAAGCAGTTACCATTTTTTGTACTCTAAAGTGAAATTGAAGGGTAGTGTTTTCGATTCTTCAGTTAAATTAATTTTGACAGAAGACAAACTATGTTTAATTTTTCTGGGAAAAAACCTCCTAGGATTTCCTCATGTTTTGGTAGAAAAACTCATTTTCTTGGGCACGTGTCTGTTGAGTCATTTACTCTCACCAAGAAGGCGCCCTTGCGAATCAGTTCAGCTCCGCCCACTCTGGCTGCGCAAGCCTTGCTGCCACTCCGTGGAGGGACAAAGAAACAAACAAACAAGCAAAACCCCGAGCAAATCTGTGTTTTCAGGGATGTGCGGAGGGAAGAGGCACATACCTACAAACCACAAAAGTCAAGAGTAAAGTAGACAAACAGCCCAAGACAAGTGACCACATTGAGCTAGTAGTTCGGCATAGTAACACCGCAGCACCCAAAATACGTTCTGGCATACAGCTTGAAGTATCTGCATCCCTTTGATAAACTGCTACATTTTGAAGGCTTGAGAATCCATTTGATGTCACAAACCTCTCTGTTGAAAATAAAAATATGGGGACACCTGGGTGGCTCTGTCAGTGAAGCATCTGCCTTCGGCTCAGGTCATGAGCCCAGGGTCCTGGGATCGAGTCTGACTTCGGGGTCCCTGCTCAGAGGAGAGCCTGCTTCTCCCTCTCTCTCTCTCTCTCTGACAAATAAATAAAATCTTTAAAAAAAGAACGAAAAAGAAAGAAGAAAGAAAGAAAGAAAGAAAGAAAGAAAGAAGAAAGAAAGAAAGAAAGAAAGAAGAAAAAAGAAAAAAGAAAAGAAAAATATGTCCAGAAGAAGTATATATTATTTTTCGCACATGTATTTGCGTTCCTTCTAAAGCTAAGCGGAGACGGGTGCACAGAAATAAATGGGAAAGATTTAACATAGAGAAGGGTAGCAGGTAAATTTAGATATTATGTACACTGAATAAAAGGAGGATAAAAGGACACAAATTGAGTTTCACAGAATACAGCCCAGGGCAACAACAGAGTACTGAAATGAGGCATAAAAAGAAGTTGTCAAACTAATTAAACAAGGAGGCCATTAGACTGATGTGGCTCTAAGGCCGTGGCACCTGCATTCGCAAACCCAAATCTAAGCCTGCAAATACCTCAAGGTTAGGAAATTGAAACTAAGGACCGCCAATCACAAACTGCCAACTAGGATTCAAGCTGTAGCCAATCAATAATTTCCTGACGTTGCATCTGCCTTTCCACTCTAAAAGTCTTTCTCCAGCTCCCCTCAGCAGAACGCTTCTACCCACTCCCAGTTTGGCACTGCCCGACTTATTTTTGTTCAAATAAATTCCTAAAAAAAAAAAAAAAAAAGGAAAATATGCTTCAGTTTACCTTTTAACAAAGCGATAGAGGAACACAGAGAGAGAAAGAGCAGTATACCGATGACAGACTTCCATTTGTCACACTTTTCAGGTTCAGTCCTATGCCCAGGAAAAAGGAGACTTTCTTTCCTTATCACCAGGCTACTGTAACATCTGTCTCTTCTATTAGGAACCTCAATTTGGGCTATTAATATAATTCATTCAAACTACAGCTTAGATCGTCTTTGGATTTGCCCGGGGTCCAAACAACTGATTTTGTCCGCATTTGTAAGTAAAAAATGTGACTGGTGTTCCAGACAATTTAAGGATTAGGTGTCACTGCTTTTTTGTGATACAATGATATAGTGAAATTATCTATAATCTGTTATTTTGTGATATTTTAACTAAAATATATATATTTGCTTATTTATTTATTTTAATTTATTCATTAAGAACTCATAAGGGCAAATACAAATGAAAAATAAGATGCTTAATGTTCTCTGTTGTAAACAAGGATATTTCCCTCCCTCCCTTTTCTTAAAACAGTTACCTCGAAAAACTCAAAAGTACTTTCTCCTCTCTTTGAAATGTGTGTATCCTGTTGAAGACTTGATAAATCTTTTGTCAACTCTATGACCCAGGAATGTCATTCTCCAGGATCTGGGAGCCATCCCTTTGAAATGTAAATATCGGGGAAGACCCTGCCCCATTTCCCAGTTTCTGCTGGATGTACGAAGCTTAACTTTGGTGGCCTTCTTGCTCCAAGTGGCAAAACTGCCTCCTGTCATAAATATCTGAGAATGTTGTTTTTTCCTCTGGATAAAACCAATGAGCTAACACGTGATGATCACTCCAGTTACCAGATAAAGTTAGGATGATCCATAGGCGACAAATGGCGCTGTTAAACGCTCTGACATGAGTTACGGTTGATCTTAGAAACATGTACTCAATGGGCTGTATCTGCTGGATAGGAGAGCGTCTTTACAATCTTTGTTTCATAATCTCTTGTTGGATTACCTGTGATACACATCACATTCTGGCTTAATGCTTATTCAATAATAAGTGCGTTGGTTTTTTTCTCCATCCCTTTTGGAGATGGTTTCTGGGTTGAGAGAAGGTACTGTTTTTAATGATAATTCTCCAACAAACTCCTGTTTGTGACATTATATGATGCCATCATTTTATTTAAATTACTCTATTTTATGCAGTATTTGAAGTTATTTATAAGCATAAGATATGTTTAAATATTAACATGAACAGTTAATAAATTAATAAGTAAAAGATGCAATCCTAATATGAGAGATTTTTGTAATGCATAAATGCATTTATAAGGCCTAAAAAAATTAAATTAGTTGGACTTCCTTAAGGGCAAAGAAAAAGGAACGCAGGATCACTTTTAAGATTCATAGTGTCCGTGGGACAACAATAAACTGATTGCTCAGCAAAAGTGAAGATCTTCCTGGCAGGAGGTCTGAGAGTCATTTCTTCTGAATATTCATAAAAGGCATTCCTAGCGATCTTGTGGAAAATAACCTCAGCATCCTTCCTACGTTACAAAAAACTGAAAAATTCCGTGCAGTTGTTTTTATAGTGTCTATCAATGCAATTGAAGAGAATGATACCAAAATGAAATGTAGTAAGAGCTGAGAGGAGTTTCAGATTTGTATTCCTTGATGGTCTGACTTGAACTGTGGTTGAAGTTCTGAATTTTAAGAACACTGAATTACTTCTTTTTTTTTTTTTTGATTTTTTTTATTATATTATGTTAATCACCATACAGTACATCCCCGGATTCCTGT
>NC_048227.1:44338418-44338504 GCF_002007445.2 Ailuropoda melanoleuca
TCCCCGTCTCAGTCTGGTGTCTCGCGGGTGCTGACCGCGAGTCTGCCTGCTCCCCCGTGCAGGTGGCCCTCAAGCCACCAGCCGCC
>NC_048227.1:44338716-44560646 GCF_002007445.2 Ailuropoda melanoleuca
TCGCGTTCTAAGTCTGTTGTCTCGCGGGTGCCGTCCGCGAGTCCGCCTGCTCCCCCGTGCAGGTGGCCCGCCAACCGCCAGCCGTCCCGCGTGCGCTTCCGGAGCTCCCTTCTCAGCCTTCTGTCTCAAGCGTGCGGGTCCGCAGTCTGTCCGCTCCCCCGTGCAGGTGGCTACCGCTTCCCAGCGCCCTGACACGGCGGCTCCCTCCCCCTTCTGTTTAGCTTCCGATATCTGTGCGCGGTTTCACGGCTCCCCGCTTCGTACCTCGATACTCAGCGCTGGAGATGTTCATTTGTAGAGATCCAGATGTATCTTCCTGCGTCTCAGGCTGATTCCGTGGGATGTTCCTGCTGGTCTGGTACCTATCCAGCTCAACTCAGGGGACCGGCTGAAAAAGGGGTCCCCTACTCCTCCGCCAACTTAACCTCCTCCCTGAATTACTTCTTGTGCATACATTCTCAAATGTTGTTTCTTCTTTTTTTAAGATTTTATTTATTTATTTGTTTATTTATTTATTTAAGAAAGTGAGAGAGAGAGAAAGAGTGCTCAGAAGTCTGGGGTGGGGGGGGCGAGAGAGAGGGAAAAGCAGACTCCTTGCTGCACAAGGAGCCACACTGGGGGCTCATCTGGAACCCAGGACCCCAGGATCACTAAGCTGAAGGCAGACGCTTAACCAACTGAGCCACCCAGTCACCCCAAATGTTGTTTCTTCTAAGCAAGCAAAAATAATTCAAGGTTATATTCTCTCGCAAGAACCTGGACTGTAGGCATTCTGGGCTGATACTCAAAGGCAGAGCCACATACTCTAAAAATAAGTAAATAAGTTAGATGGAAACTTCTTATGGAAGTGTTATGATCAAACCAGTACTTCTTATATTCGAATCAACAGCTGAGGAAATAGTGGCCAAAAGGCCATAGATTCTGGCAACAGAGCAAAAAGATGACCTATAAGTCTTTGAGATACAAAGATAAAAATGAAAAGAAGACAGAAATAAAGTAAAAGCCTAGAAAAGTTAGGTAAAACACAACAAACATCTTTAAAATACACATAAAGAACATATGACTAATGATGTACTATATGTTGGCTAATTGATTTTAAATAAAAAAAAAAAAACTAAAAAAATAAAAGAATAAATTTCCAACATAGAAATACACATAGTACAAGAATAAAACAAACAAACAAAGAAACAAACGGCTTAGTAAACTGCCAAATAAATTAATTAATTTAATTAAATACACAGTAGAGCTTCAGGAGGGAAGGTCCTAAAAGTAGAGGAATCCGCAAAACAAAGCAATGTCATGATGCTGCAGCGGCCCCTGGGGCTTTGCCTTTCTCAGAATCCTGGAGGCTTTCATTCGAAGGCCTTGGGGGAAAGGAGATGAGGCCGCAGAGGTGAGGCGAGGCCTTGGTTCCAATGTCATCCTGTAAATATCGGACAAAGGGCTTTCCCAGCAGTGACCGAGGGGAACAGAAAAGATTGTCTGGTTGATGGTGTTTCTCTTCAAGCCGCACCCACATCCATGAGATAACTCCCCATCAGAAATGCAATTGGGAAGTTGAAAAAAGTCCTGTAGCAAATGACTTTGAAGGCAACGGCCCTTCTGGCTGGTAGATGATGATTTTCTAATCTCTTCTGACAAGTAGGTGCAATTGCTTCATTTCTTTCAGCAGTATCATCATTCTTCATGCCACTGAACTCAAAATGTAGGAATCATCCTTTTAACCTGCATACAAGCAAACCCGTATCAGAAAGAACTGTTCTTTTTACATATGTTTCTTATCGTCAGACCTCAGGGCTTTTAGCACCTAAGTTTCCATATGTGTGTGTGTGTGTGTGTGTGTGTGTGTATGTGTGTGTATGCATGTGTAAGTATATATACACATATATGTGTGTGTATACACACACACACACACACATAAACACACTATACATATAGGGAAGATGATAACTACAATTTTAATTTTTTAAGCATTACAGAAGTTTTTTTAAACTATTGCTATTTTTAAGTAATAAAACAAACTTTAAACACTTCTAATTGACTAGAAAGTAAAATGCTAAATAGGAAAAAATGGAAGGGGAAGAGATGTACATTTAATTAATTGAGCACAAAATTGCCATTAATAGAAATGTCAGCTCTTACCCTACGACTTACATTTCCTTACTATAAAGGAAATATAACAAAACCAAGTTTAGCTTGTAATTGGCAAGTGTCCTTCTGAATATTTTTCTATTTCTGGGTGTCTCTAAACTCATTCCTTTGCATAGTTCAATGTTCCTTAATATAGGGTCTAGGGAGAAGTAGCTTCATTGGAGTTTTCTATGGTTCTAGTCCCAACTGGACATGCCAGAACCTAAGCTTGAATTTAATGACCAAAGAATCTAATAGAAGTAGAGATAGTCTACCTTGGGGTAGGGGGTGAAATGTGAAATTGACAGCCATGTGAAGAGTAGTTTTGCTTTGTTTTGTTTTGTAAAGAAATTTTGGAACAAATACAAAGGAATCTATGAAATTAGTGAGTTCAAGTGAGTCATTATCATTAAAATTCAGGACAGTATAATTTGCTCTGTTTTAATTGCTTAAGAAAACCATCCATAACTTCTATTTTTCAAACCTCATGAGTGTTGGTAATCAAATTCATTGGCTTTTTCATAATAAATGTTCAACATATGATTTTTTTTATTATCTTCAAGAATTCCTGAAGAAGGAGGAGGAGGAAAAAAGAGGAAGAGGGGACGAAAAGGGCTGGTATTGAACACCAGCTATCAGATGTGAAGAACATCTCATTGACTATTTGGGGGAGGAAAGCCAGACTCTTACACCTTAAAAATGAGAAAAAATACTAAAATCAAGTTTTTGTAATTCTATATTTATTCTCACGCTTACAGAAGGCCCTTATAAATTATAATATCATTAAAATTCTACAAATTTGACTAAAAAGCAATCTATAACTTATATTCTCATATTAGGAACAAAAATTTTAACAAGACTTGAAAATAATCATTGGGTGAACATCCTTAATTTTCAATAAGCCTAACACCACACACTTTAATAAAATCTTAATTACAACATGAGCAACCAATAAGCAAGCCACAAATACACCAATCATAGATGAAGACATGCAAATAGCTAATAAACATGAAAAATACTCAACGTCTACCACTACTTATCAGGCAAATGCTTTCTTGTTTTGATTTTTATTGTTTTTTGCCAATAAGCAAACTAACAGAAAAAACAAGTTGTAATAAGTAATTCTTACAAAAGCCCAGTGTGATAAACTCTCACATATTGTTTGTAGGAGTGAATGAAGGTAGAACTTTTTGCCAAGTATTTTGACAAAGCAGGCACACTATATTTAATGGTAGACCTCACAATGTGAATTTGTAAAATTACTTGTTTCCAAAGTATTTTCTTTAAAAAAGAGAGAGAAAGATAGATGGATATAACTGCAGATAGATGTGGATACATTCTTTTTAGCATAATCTTAATGTATGTTTATTTTTGTGCTCTGGGTGATACTTCATGCTCTGAGCCAATGAAAATCAGCAAGACAGACACCACTATACGCTTTTGTCCAGTGAATATTAAACATCACAAATGCTATTGTTCATGAGAGCTCTGCATTAATCTATGCTGAGTTAATATGATTTGAAATTTGTGATGTTGACTTAACCATGGTCTTTCATTCTGACATTTACTTCTTTGTCCCGTATTGACTGATAAAACTGTAAAAGTGGGTAGTGCAGACGTACAAAGAAAGTGCATCAATCTATAAATCTAATTTCTTTAGATTAATTTTTATCTAATTTTAGCATGCTAATTAAGCTAAAGACTGAATCTGACATCTTCCAGGAAATGGGGGAGGAAACAGAACATAGGGATTAGCAAACAATTAGACCTGGTGAGGATTCTTTGACATTTTGAAGCCCATTGCGTTGGGAGGACTGACCAACAATTACGTGAATGGAATTTGAGAGACTGTGACCTGAGACATGTAGAATGGAAGATCAGATGCCAGCACAAGGTATCAAGAAAGGATCTCCATGGGGTCTATTATGTAAGAACCCAAGGAGCTCTGATTCAGTTGAAGCCCCATATCCAAGAGCACATCCCCGAGCTACATTGGAGTATTAAGGTATATGTCAAAGTTCTTAATTATATATTTATCACAAGACGCTATTTTCACTCATAAATATCTGTCCTAAGAAAACAATCAAGATCCGTATGTAAGAATGATTACCAAACATTATTCACAATAGTAATTAATTATTTATAAATAGAAACTTAACAATATATGTAGAGTTGAATAAAAACTGATATGCATATGGTCAATTATTGTAGCTTGTAACATGTTATTCTGGTAAATAAATAATTGACAAGGTGCACTACAATGTATTACTGAGTATAAATCAAAGCAGGATATAGGCAGTATAGTATTATCCCAATTTTGTTAATATCTTATATCTTGTAAAATCATATTTGCTATGATATATTAGAATAAAATTGTAAAAATATTAAGTGATCATTGCCAGCAGATAAACATATTAATAATTTTTATATTTTTTAATTTTTCTGAAATTTCACATATCCTATCATGATTATTACCTCTTTTTATAGAATAAAACAATAAAACCATTAGAAATGTTTGATCAATTATCTTAGTGTTGAATTTAATAATAAATTTCCTTTTGGTTTTTGTTATATTCATTCTAATCAAGTTTAATAATATTCTAGAATATGTGCATTATAATATATTTAAAGACATATGTCAATATAGCCGTGACTTAGTAGCCAGGCTTTTCCTCGTTTGCTACATTTGGCCAGCAGTTTAATTCTAAATTTATTTTTGCACACGTTTTATGCTCTATATGGTGACCCACCACCACCCCTGATGAATTTAATATCTTTTCGAAAAACTGAAATGTTAAATTTATAGAACAATCACCAGCAAAACAAATTCATGGCCAAACTTTCTAGTACTGTTAGCATTTTGGGAGAATCCCCAAGAGATTTTTTTAGAAAGAATGGACCTTCAAAAAGGCACCAGTTTTTAAATAACTAACAATTTACAGTGTTCCTGACCTTCCAATTCAAGAGAATAGAACTCCTACTACCCTATAGTTTCAAAACAAATTGAAAAGTTTGAAGAGATTTGTGGGTGAGAATTTCTTCTCTTTGTCTCTCAGTCACATTCTGAAGATACTTGGTCACTTCACCTGGAAAGGTCTATCTCTGCTCGCTGACCTTCTATATGAGCAGTGGTGGTGCGTGTGTTTACCCTCCTTCCTATTGCGCTGTAGGCTTCACATTTCATGGGGTTTTAAAGTTTATATATTTATTTGAGAGAGAGAGAGAAAAAGAGACAGAGCACAGTGGGGGGAAGAGGGAGAGAAAGAATCTCAAGCAGACTCTGTGCTGAGCGGAGAGCCCAATGTGGGGCTCGATCTCACGACCCTGAGATCACGACTTGAGCCGAAACCGGGAGTCAGAGGACTCACGGACTGGCCACCCAGGCGCCCACATTTCATTTTTTCGTAAGAGTAAATTCACCATGAGTGGTGGTGGTGGGTGTGGTGTGGTGGTGTTGATGGCGCCACATTTATAAAATAAAGAAGATTTTTTAAAAGATTAAAAAAGGTAAAACTTTAAAAAAACCTCAAAGTTATAAAACAGAGAAAGATACTTAGTGATTTTCTCCTAAATTCATGTGTAGGTAGAAAACAACTATATTATTTATACTGTTATCCTTTCCTATTACTGAACAATCATTGCCTTATCTGTACCTTTTCTCCCAAATAAACATCATTATCAACCAACTCTGTTTCATCACAGGTATGGGCAGTGAAGTTTTCTGCCAATCACTTTGCTTTCTCTTACTATTCAGTGAAACTTCTCTCCCTCCAGTCTTTCCAACCTCCCACCATCCCCACCTCAGGACTGAAAATAACATCTGGACAATTTTATGTCATTTCGTGCGGCAGAGCCTGTTCTTTAAATCGCCCTAAGCAACAATAACAATAATAAAAACCCCTAAATAATTGCAAATTACATACAAGCTGTAGTAAGTGCAATTAAACAAAATTCGCTGTGACATTAGGTCACTTTCTTTTTAGTAAGTAACATTAAGGCTAGGGGGATGACTGGAATTCATTTAACATAATCAAGGAGGGCTAACATAGATCACACTTAGAAAAAGCACTCGACCAGAGCCTCAATTGGGGTTAGACAGGGCAAATGCGCCTATACTGAATACTTGCACAGACAGAAAGAACTCAAAATCCTTTCCTTGGGAGTTTGGCAAAGACCAAGGCTCTTACTGTGTATTTTCTCTTATTCTGGAATAATTCATTAGCAAACATTACAAGTTGGCAGTATCACAGATATGCATTAGAATAAAATTATTTTCTCCTTTGAGTTCATAAATAAAATACATTTAGTCAGTAACTCCTGCAAAAGGGAACTGCTGCTTTTTAAAATAGTGCGTTATTCACTAAGTTTAATGAAATTTAGTCGGAAGTAAATTAACTGAATGCCTTCCAAAGCCAGGTACATTAAAAGATATCAGGACTGTTCCCTGTGAAATGTAGCTAATGTTTATTACACTTGTTATGTGGTAGATACTATTCGAAGTATGTTAAATGTATTAATTCACTTAATACTCCCAAAGAGATTGAGTACTATTATTATCTCTAGTTCATAGATTTAAAAAACGTAGATGGAGAAGTTAAGCAATTCAAGTTCACACAGCTAGAAAACGGCAGAGATGTGTTTCAAATCTAGGCATTCTGATTCCAGAGTCAATGATTTTAACTACAAAGTTACTCTTCCTTTCGAGTGTTAACATATGCCTGTGCGTGTGCACGTGCGTGTGTGTGCACGTGCGTGCGTGTGCAGGTGTGAAAGAGGGAGGGCATCATCTACACTGATATCTTCATCAAAAGATTTTTTCTGTAAAAATATCAAACAGAGAAACAAAGTTCAGGATAAAATAGATTTTTGTCCAATAATGTATCTTTATATTGTAAATTCAATCATAAAAGTTAGTAAGATGACAACTTGAGGTACTAAATTTTTTCCAAATAACAATTGCTTAAATACCAATCCTGTAAAATATTTATTATACCCCAGGCACTAAGTGTGTTTTATGATTATCTCAAGTCTTACAAGCACCCTATGTCATGAGAACTGTTATTACTCTTACAGATAAGGAAAGTTCAGGAACACACAAAATATCCTGGCCACCCCTACTACGTGCTTTACGCAATTTGACATTTTTTTAAAAAGATAAATGTAAATGTGATAAAGCACATTTAGGAAGAAGACATGATGTTGCCAAGAATCAGAGGTGGGACTAAATTCCAATAACACTTCCCATCTGTATTGTCAGCTCAAGAAACCATAACAAAAAAGCATGTTGTACTCATCCGACAGAAATGTATTTTCTTACAGTTGTGGAGGCTTGAAGTCCCAGATCAATGGGACAGCCGGTTTTTTGATGAAGCCTCTCTTCCTGTCTTGTTGACAGCTGCCTTCTTTCTGTGTGCTCACAGAGGGAGAGGGAGAGAAAGAAGGCTGGAGAGAGAGCATGGGAGCCGGAGAGAGTGAGATCTGCGGTCTCTGCTCAGAAGCCAACGAGCCTTATCAGATTTGAGCCACACCCTTATGACCTCCTTTAACTTTACCTCCCCAAAGGCCTAATCTCCAAATACAGTGCTTTGGGAGTTAGGGCTTCAACATATGAATTTGGAAGGGACACAATTCAGTAGGTAGCACTACGCAAGAACCAAAGGTTTAGAGATAGGGGGAGGAGACGCATTGTGATCCTTCTCTGGAAAAGAAGAAAAATGTTCGAGCTCCTCTGGAAAAATGAATACTTTCATAGGTGCTTAAAGGATATGTCGTGCAGAAGTTCACTGAGTAACACAATGAACTACTTTCCTTGGCTATAGATTTGTTGAAGATATAGAAATATTCCTCATAAGGTCATTTCTTATCCTGTCCGTTAAGATGTTACCATTTTAGGAAGCTAAGCAATTACGATTCAGATGGGAAAACCTATGACTTCTGTACCACATGTTGAGAATTATAATAAACACTTTTTTTTTTTTTTACTCATACTACAAAGTAGGGTGTAATGTAGCCAAATTTCATTAAGTACATTTTTGGGTAAACGAATGTTATGTTATAGCAGTAGAGTAAAACTAACAACATTCATTTAAAATATAAGTGCTGTGCCATTAGCTCTATTTTTAAAGTGTTTTTATTTATATTTTCTCCTTAAAGCTCATATTATACTTCTGAGAAATCTAAATTCAGAATATTATTATAATTATATCACTTATCACTGATAATCTGAAGGCAAAAGTTAATATTACCAGTCTAAAATCAGTACCCATTATGTGCCAGACATTATCAGAGATATTGTCTTCAACCCCGTCTAAGTGATTCAGCAAATATTTACCAATTACTATGTAGTAGGCTTACATACCCACAAACATACTCTCTCCTGTAATGCACTTGGCTTTGTCAAATAAAGTGATGTTTTTGGTTTTCCATATTTGCATCTTGGAAAAACAAATTTAAAACAACAGACATAACGATTAACATTTATTAAGCAAGTATTTTATTTAATGTAGAGAGTTTTAATATATAGAATCTTAATTCAGCTTGATGAAAAAACGTCCTATAAAGGTGGTTATACTATTTTATAGATGCAAAAGTTGTGCCTTAGAGAAATTAAATAACTTGCATTGAAACATCATTAGTAAGGGGTTGAACAAGAGCATTTTTACTCAGGAGTCCACGTTTATAACCTCTATGCATTATAATGCCTAAACTTCTAAAATTTATTGTAATGAATTGAGTCATTGTGATTAGAGCTCTTCATTGGGAACAAATCTTTATCTCAACTGTTATTTGTCATCAGAAAAATAAGAACAATAAGAAAAAATGTAAGATTTTTTTCTTGTACAGATAACCATTATGATAATTATATATATATATATATGAGCATTTCAATTTTATGGCATTTTGGGGACAAATCTAAATGGATAGTAGAAAAAAATCACACATTACTATGAGTTGAATTTTTACTAGTTTTTAGACTATTTATATGGACCGTTGAGCAACATTGTTTATAGTCTCTGTATAGGCTGATCAGAGAGCCACTTAATTTACATATAGATCTGAAAATATTGCCACAATGCCTTCCACACAACATCCTCACTTCATCAGTGCACAGTGGTATCAGAGGTGGTGATGATGACCTGAGAAAGAGCCCGTGCTGGCCAGAGGGGCTGCTCGGTGTCTGAACATCAGCATAAGAGCTGACAGCAATCTATCCTTCCCTTAAGACAATCTCAACCAGTCACCCTGCTATTGATCAACATCTTCAATGAAAAAGCATTTGTCTGACAAATTTAAACCATGACACTAACAATTTAACGAAGGCTATAATTGACAATTACGTTCTTGGCTCCTGAGAACTACTTTAAATATTTAAGTCAATCTCATTATTAAAAAATGAATGAGAAAGACAATTCAAATGATAGAAGTGAAGGGGTAAGGAGTAATCCTACTGTCAAACTATTTTCCCAAGACAAAGATTATCACTATATGCAGGCTTTGTTCTGGGCATAGTCTAAGGGCTTTAACTTTATTTTTGCTTAATTTTGTTTTATGGATTAAAAGGTTATTATGCTCAGGTTTGTAGCTGACTCAAAAATAGGGCTACAATGGGGACTAAAAAAGATACATTTTACTTGAATTAAAAATGGTACCATTCCACCAGGTATATTGTACAAGTCTTAGGAATTTAAGTTTATTCTTCCCACTGTTAGGAAATCAAAATGAGTAATGTCAATTACAAAAAAAAGATTAACACTTTACAATGAAGCAAATTGTATGCATGTATTCATTTATCTTCTCTTAGCATCTACTGATACGATCAACAAATATTTATTGAGCTCCATCCCAGGTATCTTTCCTCATGTTGGGGATACAGTGAAAAATAAGTAAAAGGTCTCTGCTGCTTATACTCTACTGAAGGGAAAAAAAAAAACACATTAAACATGTAACAAACCACCTCAAATAGTGATAAATGAACAAAACAAAACAGGATACGGTTGAGAGACTGATGGGAGAGGAGCTTTGATAAAGAGGTCGCCCAGGGCACCTCCGAAGTAAGGACGTAAGAGATGAGGCCTAAATAAAGAAAGGCATGGAAATATGAGGTAAGCATTCCAAGCAGGAAAAAGCCCTGATATTGAAATGATCAAATGTGTTTGAGGAACAGAAAAAGTCCAGAATGGCTGGAACAAAGAGAGGAGAAGGGTGGCATGGCAGAATTTAAAGACAAACAGTCAGATCGAAGTTCAGTGTGAAGCCACTGTAGCATATTATAAATGATCAATGTATTTTAATCTATGGCTAAAAAAAAAAAAATGTTTTGACTACCGTGGTGAAAACGGTGGGCTGGAGTGCCAACTGTGGGATCTAGGGCTACTCTGCCCAATACACACGTGACTATTTCAATTTAAATGTAAGTACATTAAAAGTAAATAAAATTAAAAATTCAGGCAATGTCTGGCTGGCACAGTCAGTGGAGAACCCGACTCTTGGTTTCAGCTCAGGTTGTGATCTCAGGGTCTTGGGATAGAGCCCCGAGTAGGGCTCCACGCTCTCAGCAAGGAGTCTGCTTGAGATTCCCTCTCCCTCTCCCTCTGCCCCCTCTCTCTAAAATAAATAAATAAAATAAAAATTCAGAATTTCAGTCACAACACATTTCAAGTTCTCAGTGACCACATGTGGCTAGTGGCTCATGGGACAACAATGATATAGAACATTTCCATTGTTATTGCCATTCTACCTAGGTAATGGATAATAATGGTGATATTGCTGTGTTGGCAGTGAAAATAAAGAGAAATTGATGGATTTGGGATATGGCCTGAAGGTATACATATATTGAATCTATCCATGTACACCAGCCATTATTAAAATGAAATGAAAGAACTCTTCTCAATGATGAGTTTAGTAATGCCCAATAGTTATTGATAAATAATAAAAGTACTATTGTACCCATAACTCAAGAATAAATGCCATTCAAGGTTACAGAAGGAGAAAGATGTCAATGTAAAATGACAAAGAATTTTAGGTCTCAAGAGACTGTATAGTCCAGTCATCTGGAAATAGAGGCCATCTGGAAATAGAGGCCAATAGACTTTGAATGACTTGCCCAAGTATTACATTGTCAAGCACTGGAATTGAGAGTAGAAAATAGTCAGCTCTCCTAAGTCCCATTCAATGCTAATACAATAATATGCTTCCAACTCTATTAGTTGTGTGATCCATCACCAGCGTATCCTCCTTGGAGACACAGATAACCTCATTCTTCTATCCCCAGCACCTATCACAGTAAGCACCTAGTAAATGACAATGAAAGTTAATTGTGTATCTGAATACCAATGATGAAAGACATAAGGAAGGAAGAAACAATTAAAAAGCCTTTTAAATTTGTGTTATGTATGGAATGTACAATGGGTGATGCTATAGTTTGAATGTTTGTATTCCCCTCAAATTTATATGTTGATAACTAATGCCCAAGTTAGGCAGTACAAGGTGGGGCTTTGGGAGGTGACTGGGTCATGAGTGCTCTGCTCTGGAGTTAGTGCCCTTATAAAAAAGGCCCCAGAGAGTCCCCTGGCTGCTAACACCATTGCAGGACAGGAGGAGAAGTTGACAACCTGGAAAAGGCCCCCACCCTGGCACCTCTATCTTAGACTTCCAGCCTACAGAACTGTGAGCAATAAATTTCTGTGGTTTATAAGCCATCCAGTCTGAAATATTTTGTCATAGCAGCCTGAATGGGTTAAGAGAGATGGCAAAAAATTGGTGGTGATTAAAATTAAATCAGAGTAGCCACCTGGGTGGCACCTGGTTAGTTAAGCATCCTACTCTTCATTTTGGCTCAGGCCATGTCTCAGGGTCATGAGTTCGAGCCATGTGTGGGGCTCTGCTGAGTAAGGACAGTGAATGCAACAATAACAATCAAGGCTGGTTCTTTTTTGTGGCCAGGGCAGTAATCAGTCACAAACAATGCAGGAGCCCAGACATATCAGTGGTAAACCACTGAGGCTCATAGTATGCTCCAAGAAACAGATAACTCAGGGCTAAGATACAGGAGAAGATATACAATTTTTTTTTTCAATCAAGAAAGATGCTTTGTTTCCTGGTTAAAACATTTGCTGACAAGAGGAAAGTCTGAGGATTAAAGAACACCACACGTATGTTACATGAATTTTGATCGTTAAATAAACACAACTATTCCTCCTCAGTGCTATTTTTTAAATACTAATGTAAAAACATATTGAAAATGTTTACATTGGTCATACCTAAACACATCACCATCTTGGTGTCTAGAATGTAACTGATCTTTGAGTTTCTAGGAGTTACTCACAGATATGTTTATATAAGAAACAACTCTGAACTTGAATGCTAAGTAACAAGTCTATGAGTGTAGGATTGCATCCATTTTCCTATGATTTCACCTATCTGGCATTCAAAACCTAATGTTAAATGAACTGGACTGAGAAAATGGCAATGGTGTGAACTGTTGTGAGTGAGCCAGACCAGGATGAATTTGTAAAATTCACAATTACACATGTATTTTAACCATACACCCACAGTAAGACAGCATTAAGGTAAAGATGCATACTGCTATACATACTGTAAGAACATTGCTCAGCTAATCATATAAACTATCTGAGTATATCAAACATCTCACCAAGTTTAGAAGATAATCCGTAACTTATCATGTTGTGATGGTTTATTTTATGCATCAACTTCACTGGACTGTGGTTCCTGGTTTGGTCAAACACTGAAAAACATATATTTTTCTTCCAAACATGTCTAGATGATGCCATAAAGGTATTTTTAAAGATGTAATTAATATTTAAATCAGTAGACTTTCAGTAAAGTGGATCAGGAGATCACTCCATAATGTGAGTGGGCCTTATCCAATCAGTTGAAGGCCTTCAGAGCAAAGACTGAGGTTTCTCAAAGAATAAATTCTTCTCAAGATCTCAACATAAAAACCCCACTTGAGTATGCAGCCGGTCAGACCGCCCTACATATTTTGGACTTGGCAGCTCCCACAATCATGTGAGTCAATCTTTAAAATCAATAAACAAAGAAACAAATAAGCAAACATATAATAGGAGATATGTAATCTCCTATTGGTTGTGCCTCTCTGCAGATCTCTAATACAAATGTTTTACATTCTCAGTTAACTGTTATCACCCAAATGCCTGGTTTTCAATCGTGGAGCCCTGCCTATGTAGAGTTAGACAGTGACTTTGTTTCTGTACACAATATTAGTAATAATAAGTACTATATTTCCCAATCAATAAAGATAATAAAAATTAGTTCCTAACATCAATGAGATGTTATAAGGATAAATGAGAAAACATTAGAAATTCCTTCTGCAGTCTCCAGGGGGAAATGATTCTATATAAATCGAAAGTATTATCACACTATTCAAATACATATAAGTGATCTAATACTTCATATCAAATAAAAATCAAATATTTTCATAGCATTAGTACATTAGAAATTGAATTGGTAGAAAAAGGAGCCTTAGGACCTGAATATCCTGAATCTTTTGTTGTATTTAGATGACTTGATAAAGGCATGTGACTTATGATCTTTGTTTCCTATGCCTTAATAAAAATCTTAATAATAATATAAGGGAGTAAAGGGAAAATGATTGCTCTAAGTGTTAATTAAGGCATTTTAGAATTGGGGTAAGTTACTAACTTAATAACGATTATCAACAATTGTTCCCCATGTGCTTGGAGGATAGAATTAGAATTCTACCCTGTTGATTAACTCACATCAACATCAGGACTTATTTTTTCCTGAAAATAAGCGGTAGTCACTCAATAAATTATGTTCTCATCCTTCTGGACTTCTTCTAATGGTGGTATGGAACAGAACCTCTGAAAATTCTTCAAACTTATGAACACATAATTGCATGCTGCAAATAAATTACTCACACATACACACACACACACAGAGACACACCCCTAACTTGATGGATATAAGAGACCTTTCTTACATAAAAACAAGTATATTGTAATAAAGAAAATTAATATAAAATGTTCCCATTTCTCCTGACAATTCTAAGATAAACAAAATGGTAAAGAAACATTCAGTACACCTCCATTATTCTACTAGAAAGCTGAAATGGCAAATTCGTAATAGTATAATGTCCACCAACAAAATATTTACAAGATGTGTCTAAAGAAGAAAAAAAAAACCCAAACAAATCTAGAGGATATAATTACATAAATGTCCAGAGTATCAGAAATGACTTGGGCTTTTATTCCAAAGCAAAAGTATTGAGAAATACTCCATTCCTGTTAGAATGCACAGTGGGAATCATCAACAAATCAGATGTGGACACCACACAAAGCCAACAATTATTTTGGACTGAAATGTTTATAGGAGAGATGGATTATTTTGAAATCGAATGAATATTAAATATCTGGTGCTAAAGTAATAAGCCTATATTAAATTGCAAGAATAAATAAAATGCATTAAACTAGGGGAGTGTGTAGAGCAGCTGGAAGGGCCTTTTTTGCAAATAGCACTAGTAAATGTGAGCCGAAGGTGATGTTGGAAATGGTCTGTTCCTCCCATGATAGAGTCATTTGAGAGATGGGCCAGGTGAAGCCAAGAAAATTAAAGAGGGAAATAACATTTACACCAAACCCATCCTCAACATTGTCAATATGGATACTAAAATCACCTAAGATTAATAGGCTGTGTGATTCCAGAGAGAGTTGAGAAAGAAAATCTATAAATTCATTAAGAAAACCTGTGGTTTCTCAAAGAGGTCTGTAAATTAAAAGTGTTGCTAAAGTTGTATGCTAAAGGCCAACAGATACATAGAGAAAGACAAAATTGAGATGTCTTGATTTTGTGGTAGAATACATTTTAAAAAGATTTAACTCTAACCTTCATAGCCTAAAACAAATTTTCAGTATTCAAATTAAGGATATAGAAGATTTATGAAGCCCAAAACAAGATTATAATTGCATAGTAGCCTTATTATCAAGTTAATCCAAGCCATTTCTAGGATGTTGAATTTACCACTGACTCTGCGGCAGTCTTGGCAATAATTATTCATTAGCTATATCATTACACTATATTACGAAGAACTTAATCTACAATATATAATATACAAAAAATTTGGAATTTACAGATTTATATATCGGGGTTTGTACTCCATTTAATGTATAAATGCACATAAAATGATCAAATAAAATTAATTATGTATTATACAAAATAGCTTATCTTTCTTTTTTCTGTTAGTACATTTTAAATATTATCTTTCTTTCTCTAATTTCCTGTAACAAAAGTATTGGAATATTCTAACTAGAAGTGACACAGGAAATGGGCAATTCTAAACCCTCATCATCTTACAGATAAAAAAACTAAGGCTCAAATATATAAAATAAATATACTCGAATTCTCATAGATTTTTAGTTCATAACCAGGATTAGAAGACAGATCCATGGAATTTCATTACAGTGTGATAATTTCTTTAGTTTTAAAGACTCCATTACTTCCACAAAGTGAAGCAAATTCTATCTTCAGATCTAGCCCATATGCTGACTAGCTGTGTGACAATGAATGAAGAGTGTTGGCGAAGTCTCAATTATTTACCATAAAGTGGAACAATCCTAACAGGTGACCCATCCAGGCGGCTGTTCTAAGTAAATTACGTCAGCAAATCCTGAGCTCTGTGCCCAGCACGTGCTGAGTGTTCATTGCCTCCTAGATGTCATCATTATTATTATCACAACCCCTCCTGGCAAACGGCCACAGAACAAATACTTGTTGACTGTTGGGTGAAAATTTAAAAAGTGACTTTAGAGTATACAAGAAAATATACTTAAAAAATCCATGTATAACTGAACAAAATGTGAAGGAAAGTTCCTTAGCTACTTTGCCTTCATAAATAAAGAATTATTTTCTCATTTTAAATTTTTCTGGATAAGCTTACTTTTATTCTTTTAAATATATGGCATTAAAATGTCTGTGGGTTCTGTTTGTGTGCATTTATTTCTCCACTGGATCTCATATTTAATGTGTCAGCCTAGCAAGTATAATAAACAGATTAGCCATTTAGAAATTGACTTCAAAGGAAGGTTCCCTGAATCACTTCCAACCCCTGATGCAAAGTGATCTGTACTACCAGCAGAACTGTTACATCTTTCTCCAAAATGGGACAGATGTTTTGCATGTCATCTTAACAGAAAAATACTCAAGTATTCCTGTTATTCCTGTTATTTCTTTTCAGAACTACTGTCATCCACTTTATTTTCTTCTGTGTTAAAGCAAAATATTAAGCCATAGAGTATAGACAATCCAGTTTAAAGGGAGAGGTAAGTACACAGTTAAAATAAATCAAAATACAATCAACAAAATGAGAATACAACCTGAGAAATAGGGGGAAATATTTGCAAGTCATATATCTGATATGGGTTCATATCCAAAAAAATGAAGAGCTCATACAACTCAATAGCGAAAATAAAAACAAAACAATCCAATCTGATTAAAAAATGGGCAGAGGACCTGCATACACATTTTTACAAAGATATGCAAATAGTCAATAGGTACATAAGAAGGTGCTCAATATCACTAATCATCAGCGAAATGCAAATCAAAACCACAATGAGATATTATCTCACTCCTGTTACAATGGTGCTCATCAAAAAGATGAGAGACAGCAAATGCTGGTGAGGATGTGGAGGAAAGGGAATCTTGTGCAGTCAGTAGGGTTGTAAATTGGTGCAACTATAATGGAAGGCAGTAAGGAAGGAGGTTCCTCAAAAAATTAAAAATAGAACATCCATAGGATCCAGCAATTTCATTTCTGTGAACATATCTTAATAAAATGAAATCACTATGTCAAAGTGATATCGTAACCAAACCAAAGTGGTTCCCCTCCTTGGTGAGTTATGGACAGAAACTATACCAGGTGAAGTTGCCTCATAAAGTCATTTTTATTTGCATTAAATAAGGAGATCCTGGGGATTAATTTCCAAAGCCATGACTCCTGGAACTGGGGTAAGCAGGCTCTTTTTATGAGGACTGGGGACGAATATTCAGAGGGGGACCTTAACATTATAACGAAGCTGGGTTAACTGGTGGGCACTTTATGATTCATCTGCATAGGGTTGTCCTCAAATGTTTCTTTTCCAGTTCCAGTAATCTGTTAGTTTCTATAAGATGAAATTGATGGTTAGCCAAAAGCTTCTAGGAGTTTCCTAAGTTCAGGGAGTCAGGGAGTCATGCCAGTGACAATATCTATAACCCCATGTTCACTGTAGCATTATTATAGTAGCTAAAAGTGGAAACAACTTAAGTGTACAGGAATGGATAAAGAAAATATGACATATACACACACACCTATATATATAAATACACACACACACGCACACACACAAACAAACACAAACACAATGGAATACTATTCAGCCATTAAAAAAAAAAGGAAATCTTGCTTTTTGCAACAACATGGATGGACTGGGAGGGCATTATGCTAACATCTAAATACGTCAGACAGTGACAAATACTGTATGATTTCACCCATATATGGAATTAAAAAAAAATAATGAACTTGTGTATACAGAGATCAGATTTGTGGTTACCAGAGGTGGGGAGGGGATGGGGGTTGGATAAAAGTGGTCAAAAGGCACAAACTTCCAGTTATAAGATAAATATTTACTGGGGATGTAAGGTACAACATGATGACTGTAGTTAACATTGCTGTATGGTATATTTGAAATTTGCTAGGAGAGTAAATTCTAAAATACTCATCAAAAGGAAAAAAACTCTCTCTCTGTAATTACAACAACGGATTTTAACTAAATATATTGTGGTAATCATTTTGCAATATGTGTCATGATGTCACACATCTTAAACTTATACAGTCCTGTATGTCAATTATATCTCAATAAAACTGAAAGAAAATTAAGTGTACAAAACATGCACTCATTATTGTCCTATTGATTTTCTTACCTCTACTTTTTTTGTCCTTTTCTTCTCTTTTTCTTCTAATTAATATCCTTTTCATTTTTTTTTTTCTTGGAGGTAATATGACCTGGAAAAAAGTTCCATTGTGACTTTCTTGAGTTTATCATTTTAAAGCATTTTTTGTATTCCCTTTAAAAGCTCATATTCAAAACAGAGACCACCACCTATCTTTTTAAGTATCAACCTAAAAGACTTGTAATTTAAATACTTTAAGTTGTTAATTCTTTCTGCACCAGGGAACCGCATATCTATCATAGGCATTTCCATATCATTAGATAGTCTCCACAATTTTTTAACCTAGAAAGAGTATATGTAAAAGAAGATCTATGTGTGTATTCCCTTCTTCCCACAGCCACACAATTGAAATATCAAGAATACATGGAATTTTAAAAAGAAATCCTAATATGGCTGCCCAATGATAAATCTATACTTGAGATTATCTGTAGAGTTAATAAATTAATTTGCTTAATTCTGAAAGAATTGCATTTTCTTTAAGAAAACATAACTAAGTAGTACCAGTAAAAATTATCCAAACACAGAACTTTCAGAAACTATGGGTTTTAGTCATAGCCCAAAATATAATTTAAAGTAATTGAAATTTGTCTGAGTTTTTCTCTTTCAAAAACTGTTGATATTTCAAACTTGCTTTAATTTACCCTCTTCCATGCTGTAGTTGGCCAAACCTCAGAAGAACAGCAGTCTGGAGAGCTAGCTAGGAGACTAGAGACAACTCCTCCAGACAAAGCAGCCCAGTCAGTGGTTTATTCAGAGAGTGCCTACCGAGGTAGTGGATGGAGCCCTTATTGTGCAAAACCTTCATTCTGGATTCCAGATACTCCCAAGCTATTCTAGGTTCTTCACAAAATGCAAATAACTTTTGGGGGCTCACTTATTTTGTGTTTTCAGCCAAATGTCCTGTATAAATAGATTTGCCAATATTTATATTTATATTCTTTCCCAAATGTAGGGATGAGATAGAGATGAGGAGATAGTCTCCAGGAGAAATGAAAGAGGAAGTCGAGGTAAGGTCCCACATCAAACATACACTCACGCACACATAGAGGCCAGTTTTTTCACGCAGTCCAAGGCACTGAATATTGGGCAATTGATGTAGAATTAGCCACACCACATTTCACAGAGAGAATCAGGTATAGACTCACAAGAAAACTCATCACCTCTACAGGAGTGCCAATGACAGGGACAGGTGTGGGGGTCAATACATATGGAAACAACAATGCACATTTAACATAAAACACTGACATCAAATTGAAGGCACTGGAAACAACCTTGAATGAGAGACTTGATTCCCAGAGAAAGACACGGTGGTTGGGAGGACTTCTTGCTCAGATTCTGGAGTTCTAGTCCTGGCTCTGTCCAGCTCTGTCCCAGCATACAAAGTGAGCCCATCAAATTATCATTTCCAAACCTTGGCTGCCTCATTTGCAAATGAGGGTCGCGGAATGATGTCCTCCAATACCTAAGATTCTGTGAGATATTTTTAGAAAAAGAAAATCAATAACTCCAGGGAAGGGGGTTTATATCTGCAAGGATATAAGTATAAAACAGACCAGGGGAAAAACTCAGAAGAAAATCTCCTTTGCCAAACAGTGATAATAATATAGATTAAAAATAAACATTAATACATTTCAAATAGAAAATGTGTCTCGTCCGTAAAAGAAGAAGAAGAACAACAACAACATCCTGTGGACATAGATCTAAACTCCAAAATAATTTCAGGAACAAAATCACATTTTTCTGGGTCGGCGTCCTATTATATTTTTACTAAGGATTGTATTTAGTTTACATAATGTCAGATCCACCATGGTACTGACAGGAACAATGAATGACATGATACTCACCAAACACATTTTTAAAAATATGCTATGAACTTTCCACATGTCTTCTAGAAAAACAACTTCTTTGGGCTCGTGCTTCTAATTTTCATTAAAGTAAACAATTACACCACAAGTACAATTATTCTTACCTACCACGAGATCAATATGACAAAGTATAAAGGAATTTTTCATTTAGACTTTAGTGAACATATTGAAAAATTTTGAAGATCACGAGTTTACACTTAAAAATTTTTAAAGATCATAAAATAAGCAAAAATCACTGCATTCCAATCTATGTGGGAGATTTTGCCAGATATCAATTCTGGTCCTGAGTAATTTCTCTGACATCTCTCATTTCTCTTTGCATAAAAATATTACTTACATAGCATAGATTCATAACATCTTAGCCACTTTGTAAAAAGTACCTGTATGTATATATTTTTAATTTTGGATTTGGTTACCTAAATCCAAAAGTTCACAAACTTACTAAGGCAACAAGGGAACTAATAAACATTATCATCCACAATCATCATGATAGTAAATTGAACATATCCATTACTTTCTTTACTAAAATAAAATTCCTGAAAATCAAACTATGAAAAAAATAACAATTTCTATTACTTCTAAAATACTACAATTAATGTTTGTCATTGAAGACCCGAACTAGTCTATAGATTATGCAATTTCACAGCACCTCTGTTTGAGAATAAATTATCAACATACAAAAGCAAATACATATTTCAAAACTTGAGGGGCGCCTGGGTGGCATAGCGGTTGGGCGTTTGCCTTCGGCTCAGGGCGTGATCCCGGCGTTATGGGATCGAGCCCCACATCAGGCTCCTCTGCCATGAGCCTGCTTCTTCCTCTCCCATTCCCCCTGCTTGTGTTCCCTGTCTCGCTGACTGTCTCTATCTCTGTCAAATAAATAAAATCTTTAAAAAAAAAAAAAAAAACTTGAAAAGAACTTTGCTTTCATCTCCTTTGTAGTCTATACTCTTTGCTACTGACATTTGTAAAGAATGAATGTTTGAAGTCAGTTTCAACACAGAGTACAATGTTTGGAACATATCAGATATTCAGACAGCAACTAGTAGTTGTAGGCTTATCGCTGTTAAGAATGAACTATACTGCATGTGTTTTGAGAACATATTGAATATTTGAACATATTCATTTCTTCCTTTACTAAAATAAGATTCCTGAAAATCAAACCATGAAAAAATAAAATTTCTATTACTTCTAAAATACTACAGTTGGTGTTTGTCCAAAGATTCGTTCAAAAATAAACTCTCAGAGTTTGTGCAAACTCAGGCCCAGCTGACCTATAAGAAAGCAAGAACATTTATCTTAGTTAACTAATCTGGTACTTGCCCAGTAAAACCTTTTAAGACAATTGGAAAATTATACTATCTTTTAGTTCTACCAGCACCAAAGCATCACTGTTATTAACATAGCAGGGAATTGGTATGTGCACAAACTAAAAACAAGAGAGTAAAAAAAGAAAGGCTGGAATGCCAGAGCTTCAAGGGAACCAGCACACCAGAAATCTGTAAACAAACAGGAAATTATATGTGTGTGTGGAAAACTTTAAATAAAAGGTGGATTGGGAATCAAGAAGCTCGCTCTTTGTTTGTGATTTCATGGAGTACCAAACCTGGAAAGAAGAGGGAGTTGGAAGACATCGCATTACTTCAAGTACTAATTGTACTTAGTTCATATCCACATAAGATAAACATTTGGTTTTTGGCATTCCTTAATTATGTTTTAAATTATGTATCCTAACCACTTGTAAATATTGGATCCTTTAGAGCAATCGTAAATATTTTTTAAACCTCAACAAAATATCTCAGACCTCAGCATCTGGTAAGATGTAATAATATACATTTGTTTATTATTCATGTAAAAATAAATTTGCTGGTTTCATTTTCTTTTCTTCTCGTAAGATTATACCACTATGCATGTTTAGGCAGATAGTTTGGATCCTCACACTTGGTAATAAGGCATTTCTTTTTCCTTGTGGAACATCAAAGGCAGAAATGAATAATCTGTGATTCTTCTAAACGCATACCCATTACTGGTAGAAATTACTAAAATGTTATTAGATTCGTAGTTTAACATTTACTTAAAAAAGCAAAGTTGAGCCTGACAGATATGGAGGATTACAGGAAGATTCTGCCATCTGATTTGAAAATGCAACAAAAGTTTTCTCCACTAGTCTCAAAATAGAAAGATCTTACACATTAACAATTGAAGCCTGGTTCCTCAATAATCATCTAGACTTAGAGAAACATCAGCAGAACTGATACTATTAGGGAAAATGACTCAATTTAGAGAATGCTGAGTGGATAACACTCCAAGATCTGCTTGATAGATAAGAATTAGATGAGTGTAAAATGTGAAATAGTGTGTCATCCACTGCCCTCAACTTCTCTTGTCCACTTCTGATAATCACAGCTAATCGGGATTCATCCCACTTGTCAAAATACCTCAGCATTAAGATGACAAGTGAAGGAAGTAGAAACAGAGACAATGATAGGTGGAGATGAAGGCCCTGAGAGCAGCTAAGTGGAATGTAATATCTCATAAGAGAGGGATCAAGAGGGCCAAACAAAGGGAACTGACAGTCCTCCAAGCAGTAATTTCCTGTTACTTTTCCCACAGCAGATAAATTGCAAGAAATAGGAGTGGCAGCCATTGTTCTGTGGGAGAACCAGTGAATGCAGGCCTTGTAAAGGGTTCACACAGATTTCTCGAGAAGAGCAGTAGTGAGACAAAAGGAGAAAGGGACATCTCCAATCTGCATCACTCCCAAAGGGTGTTCCAAGTCATGGCTGGGATGGAATTCAATCTGAGAGGTGTATAATCCAGTTATCTCCTCCAAATCATTCTCCTAAACTGCCATCTCCTGATGGAGTCACTGCCCTTAGAAACCACTACAAGAGAGGAATAAGTATCTTTCACTCAGAAAGGATTTTTTTGTTTTTGTTTTTTGTTTTTAGGGTAGCAAATCTACTATAGTTTCTTGTCCATAAAGAGAACTATCAGGGAAAAAGAAATACAGACAGAACTTTATAATTTGGAAGCCATTTTCATGGACTTTCAGTTCACACCCTTTTTCCATTGCTCTATGACTATCAATAATGTTTAATATTATGGTTATTCTTAAATTCATTTTTGATCTTTTCAATGAACAAAATATAGTAATAACGTTTTCTGACGGAAATTAAAAAAAAACAAAGCAGAAAAGAAAGAAAATATCATTGGCCAGATGGAAATTTCCCGCTTAAAAACCAAAGCACACTGCAAACATACCTTCAGATATATCTGTGTTTGCTTTATTTAAATTCACTTATCAATCATATCATACTTTATTTCCTCAATTCAAAAAGGTTTTTTTCAATCCACTGTGGGTACCACTGCTTTTAAATTAGATATTGAAGTAGAAGGTAGGTCAAGACTACTTGGTTTAACTTTGGATTATGTTCTTTAAATTTATTCAAATTCAGATCAAGTCAATAGATATGTCATCCTATGGGAGGAAGCTTGGAAAGTGCCTAGTTATCAGGGTGTTTAAAATGATATACAGTATGTGGAAGCTCTTAATAGTCCTATGTTTTTTCCCATTTTCATGCGCAATAACAATACCTGACAAGATTTAGACTGGCACAAGTATATTGTCTGTCAAAGGTGCTTCAAGATTTATTTGGCTCTTAGTCGACTCACATTACTACAAGCTCTTTGATACACAGAGCACAAAGCAGCTTAACACTGTTGCTATTAGTGTTCAAACCACACTGAAAACACTTCATTAAACAGCCTTCTGCAGTGTAATTGTTTAATAATATTTTGATTAGGTTGTTTAGTAGACAATCCATGCTGTAAAACATTCTCTTGCTGTCAAGTGAAGCACTGGTAAAAAGGCTACAGAAAAATACTTAGGAGAGTCTCTTAGAAAAGAAATCAAAATGGGAGAAAAAAAACCCACAACCTTAAGTCACTGTGCTCCTGTTATCCACTGTATTAGCTTCCTATAGCTCCTGTAACAAATTACCACAAGCTTAGTGGCTTAAAACAACAAGGATTTATTATCTTACAGTGCTGGAGGTCAGAAGTCCGACACAGATCTCACTGGTCTAAAATCAGTGTCAGCAGGGCTGTGTTCCTTTCTGGAGGCTCTAAACCTGGATCCATTTCCTTGTTTTTTCCAGGGTTTAAAGGCTTCCCACGTTCCTTGGCTCACAGCTCTCTTCCTTCATCTTCAATTGAGTATTTCTCACATCACATCAATCTGACCCTGACACTTCTGTCTCTCTGCTTGTAAGAATGGTCCATCCAAATAATCAAGGATAATCTCTTTATTTGAAGGTCATCTGATTGACAAACTTAATTCCTTCTTGCCATGTAACATGCATATTCCTAGGTTCTAGGGACTGGGATATGGACATATTTGGGGAAGTGGGGTGACAGGGTGTGATTATTCTGCCTACCACACTCACTATATTGCCTCATGAAGTTATATAAAACTCATATTTCATAGAAACACACTTCTTTGGGTGAGTGTAGTGGGAATTTTTTTAAAAAGTTGTCATATATATACATATGTATATATATGATTCAATCATCTTCCTTTTATCATAAAATCCAATTTCAAAGGTTAATGTCAAGGAGTGTAGATGTTCTGAACTCTTTTATTCAAACAATCGCTATTAGGTCTTTAACATGTAAAAGACATGATTCTAGAATACCTTAGTTACAATGGTGAAAAGGACTTTTTGTGTTCAGGAGGAAATACTAGGTAAGATGGGTGATCCCCATTCCTTCACAACATTCTCCCTACCAGCTGCAAATAAGCTGTAGCTCCAAGAATGAGATCATAGGCACTGTTTTCACCAGTTGTGCTTTCATGGCAATGATCTTAAAGCTTTTCATGATTAGAGGTGTTGCTTACTCTGACTGGTGGTTTCAAAAACTCCCAACAAGCAAAAGTCCAGGGCAAGATGGCTTCACAAACAAATTCTACCAAACATTTAAAGAAGAATTAATGCTGTTCTTCTTAAACCATTCCCAAAAATAGAAAAGGAAAAAAAACTTCCAAATTCATTCTATGAAACCAGCATTACCCTGAGACAAAAACCAGATAAAGACTCCACTAAAGAAGAAAACTACAGTCAATATCTCTGATGAACATGGTTGCAAAAAGGTTCTCAATAAATACTAGCAAACCAACAATATCCAACAATACATTAAAAAAACCATTCACCACAATCGAGTGGGATTGATTCCTGGATTGCAAGTGTGGTTCAATATTCATACATCAATCAAAATGATACACCACATTAATAAAAGAAAGGATAAGAGCCATATGATCATTTCAATAGATGCAGAAAAAGCATTTGACAAAGTATAACATCCATTCATGATAAAAACCCTCAACAAAATAGGTTTAGAGGGAACATACCTTAACAGAATAAAGGCCATATATGAAAAACCCACAGCTAATATCATCCTCGATGGGGGAAAACTGAGAACTTTTCCCCTAAGGTAAGGAACAAGACAGGGATGTCCACTCTCACCACTATATTTAACATAGTACTGGAAGTCCTTAGCTACAGCAATCAGGTAACAAAAAGAAATAAAGGCATCCAAATCCGTAAAGAAAAAGTAAAACTTCCACTGTTTGCAGATAACATGATACTCTACATAGAATATCCAAAAGACTCTACGAAAATACCGCCAGAACTGATTAATGAAGTCAGCAAAGTCACAGGACACAAAATCAACCTACAGAAACCGGTTGCATTTCTATACACTAATAATGAAGCAGCAGAACTAGAAATTAAGGAATCAATCCCATTTATAATTGCATCAAAAACAATAAGATACTTAGGAATAAACCTAACCAAAGAGGTGAAAGACTTGTACTCTGAACACTATAAAACACTAATGAAAGAACTTGAAGATGACACAAAGAAATGGAAAATATTCCATGCTTATGGAATGGAAGAACGATATTGTTTAAATGTCTATGCTACCCAAAGCAATCTACACATTTAATGCAATCCCTATCAAAATACCACTGGTATTTTTCACAGAGCTAGAAAAAACAATCCTAAAATTTGTATGATACCACAAAAAACCCTAAATAGCCAAAGCAACCCTAAAAAGAAAAGCAAAGCATGATGCATCTCAATTCTGGACTTCAAGTTGTATTACAGAGCTGTAGTCATCAAAACAGTCTGGTACTGGCACAAAAATCAAGACATAGATAAATAGAACAGAAGACAAAACTCAGAAATGAACTCACAACTCTATGGTCAGTTAATTTTTGACAAAGTAGGAAAGGATATCCTACGGGAAAAAGATAGTCTCTTCAACAAATGATATTGGGAAAACTGGACAGCAATTGCAAAAGCATGAAAGTGGACCAACACAAAAGTAAATTGAAAATGGATTAAAGACTTAAATGTGAGACAGGAAACCATCAAAATCCTAGAGGAAAACATGAGCAATAACTTCTCTGTCATTGGCCATACCAACTTCTTTCTAAATGTGTCTCCAGAGGCAAGGGAAACAAAAACAAAAATAAACTATTGGGATTTCATCAAAACAAAAACTTCTACACAACAAAGGAGACAACCAACAAAATAAAAGGCAACCTACAGAATGGGAGAAGATATCTGCAAATGACATATATGATAAAGGGTTACTATTCAAAATATATAAAGAACTTATAAAACTCAACACCCAAAAATCAAATAATCCAATTAAAAATGTGCAAAAGACATGAATAATCATTTCTCCAAAGAAGACATCCAGACGGCCAAAAGAGACATGAAAAGATGCTCAACATCACTCGTCACCAGGGAAATACAAATCAAAACCATGATGAAATTGATATCACAAAAGTCAGAATGGCTAAAATTAACAAGTCAGGAAATGACAGATGTTGGCAAGTATGCAGAGAAAGGGGAACCGTCTTACACTGTTGGTGGGAATGTAGACTGGTGCAGCCTTTCTGGAAAACAGTATGGAGTTTCCTCAAAAAGTTAAAAATAAAACTAACCTACCATCCAACAGTTGCACTACCAGGAATTTGCCCAAATGATACAAAACCACTAATACATGTACCCCGATGTTTATAGCAGCATTATCTACACTAGCCAAATTATGGAAACAGCCCAAGTGTCCATCAACTGATGAATACATAAAGATGTTACATATATGTATATATGTATATGCATATATACATATATACATATATGTATATACACATATACACACACAATGGAATACTACTCAGTTGAGAATGAAATCTCGCCATTCAAACAACATGGATGGAGCTAGAGAGTATTATGCCAAGTGAAATAAGTCAGTAAGAGAAAGACAAATTCCATATGATTTCATTCACATGTGGAATTTAAGAAACAAAACAAATGAGCAAGGAGAAAAGAAAGAGAGAAGGAACAAACCAAGAAACAGACTCTTAGCTGTAGAGAACAAACTGATGGTTACCCGAGGGGTGGCTGGTGGAGGATGGGTGAAATAGATGATGGGAATGAAGGAGGGCACTTGTGATGAGTACTGGGTGATGTATGGAAGTGTTGAATCACTATATTGTGAACCTCATATTACACTGTATGTTAACTGGAATTTAAATAAAACCTTTAAAAAAGTAGTAATCTTTAGTGTCACATAAAATAGTCATTACTTTCTCAGACATTTCTTAGTGGCAATGATTGCTTACTAAAAAGGTCTGAAAAATTCTGCTGAATTATTAAATTTTCATGTGATTTTGCTCAGTAAACAATGGAGAAGTTTTCTAATTCTTTGAGATGTTAAGCAAAAATATATAAAATGTAAAATCTAGGGGCGCCTGAGTGGCTCAGTTGGTTGAGCATCTGACTCTTGATTTTGACTCAGGTCATGATCTCAGGGTCATGAGATTGAGCCCCACATTAGACTCCATGGTGGACACAAAGTCTGCTTGAAATTCTCTCTTCCTCTCCTAATGCCCCTTTCCCTACTCTCACGATCCCCCCACAAAGAAAAAAATTCAAATCTAATAAAATATTTTAGCTATATCATAAATTTCATAATAATAAAGTGCTTTAAATATTATGTACAATAACTTCCTAAGCTCACCAGTTTGTGTCCTAATCTCTGGTTTTGAATATTTCAAGGTAGGGCAACCTGGTATTTCCGAAAACTTGTTCCATCTTAATTAAATTCTGAATTTTAAATATATATTTTTAAATCCAGGCCAGTTCTTTCACCTTGCACATTATTCTATCTATTTGGTGAAGGCCTATTCCTAGCAATTCTAATTCCTGTCTTTATGTCACTTATGCAAATATTTAAAGAAAGCTACAATTTGCCCTGGGATAGAATAAACACCCCCAGTTCCTATTATGGTTTGGTGTCTGATCCCTTTATCAGCCTGGTTATGTACATTTAAACACAGCCCAGTTTATATCAGCATTTCCCTTACTGATCTGATCAGATTTCCTCTCTTTGTGCTTAGATACCGCAAGTCCATAGATGCAGGCAATGGTCCTGTTTGTGGTATAAATCATTACAATCACATTTTTTTTACATTATTTATCCATTGAAAATTGCTAGTGTTCTTATTTTGCTTTTTACTTCACTTTACTTTGTTTTAATAGTGCTGCTGTTAGGCCTTTTTCATTCTCTGTTAGTATTATCGGGTTCTTTTATTAATCTATTTTTTAGTCTTCTATTTTTAATCTGAAAAACAAACCTTTAAATATGACTTCGTTTAATTTCATCTTATTAGATGTAGTCTAAACGGACTGAGAGTTGTTGGGATATTGACTCTCTAACCCAAACCTAAACAACTTCCTTCCTAGGGTCCTGTCAGCTGCGCAGTTGAGTAAGTGTCCTGGATATCTTCACTAAAGTTGTGTACAAAGAGTTGAATGAGATTAGTCCAAAGATGCCAACAAGGGGTGTCTCCAGGGCAGGAAGCAACACACTTCTGCCAATATTCACCTGGCTGGAATATTGGCTCTTGCAATAATCTCTAAATATCAATTTATTTTTTTTTACTTAGGATCCTTATACTTGTCACTTACACTGAATGCAAAGTGCTCGTGAGGAGCAAATTAAGATGGAGCTCCTCTGGTTGAACGTGGGCTAGCATCCCAGAGTTTATTGCCCACTCTCTGCTTTCCTGGGCAAGGCAACCCTGGAATCCCTCTGCTGAACTTGAGAGCCCTGGCTTGAAAACTAGAAGCTTACAGTTTTCTATTTTGCAAAACAACAACAACAGAAACTTTCGTTCAGACTCCATTAAATGCATGCTGTGAACCAGTCAGCTTCACAACCAGGTCCACTCTTGTTTGGTTAGTAATTTCCATTTGTCCTTTCAAAATGTCAACCACTAGTATCCACTCAACCACTCCTCGATGTCAGATTTCATGCTGGTGTATGAAACTATGATATTATCGTTATATATTAAGCAAAATTTCTAGTCCTTGGTCTAATTGAGCATTACAATCAGATCACACAAAATTTAGAATTAGGTAATTACTTCAGCCAGCAGAGACTTTTTTAAATGTTGAGTATGGTTTTCTCATTTTACAGATGAGAAAACTATGTTCCCCAGGAGGTTAGAGAACATTGTTAATGACACACAGCTAAATGTTATCAGAACAAAACCCTCATTTTGAATCTGGCGATCTTTCTCACGTTTTACAGACTGGCATGGCTTTCTTTAAAACATGTGTACCAGATATGTGAAGAAAGTGAAACCTAAAACATTTGAATGCTGCCAGTTCTCCCTGTTGCCTTAATCATGTATGAATGCTAGTCTCTGTACTTTCAGGAAATTACAAATTTTGACAATAAATTTCATGAAGGCTTACAAGACTCTGTGACTGTTTTAACTAATACTGCATTATCCTTATATAGTTTGTATTTCAATGTAAAATGTTTCTGAGGAAAGTAAGGGGATAAGAAGGGAGGATCTGCATTCAGTTTATATGAAAATTTGCTAGTCTCTGGGGAGCAACCAAGATTTTACCTGTCATTGAGCTATGCCATGAGCAGAATATTTTTACAAGAGTTGAACTACAAAACCACTTACTGACTTTCATATAATGTCATTCATTTATGTATCCATGCATATATTAACATGTATCTTAATATGACAAAGGAATAAAAGGTCAATTAAAAGCACTGCTCAGTTAATAATCATGAAAACAAAAGTATTTGTGCCAATACTCTCGGTATATATTGAACAAAAATTACCAGAGTTCTTAAATTTGCCTGCTGAAATATATAATCATCAGTTATTAAAGTGAAAAAGAGATTGCTTGTCTAATAAAATAGTACCTTCAATGCTGGACAATAATAGTTTAATGACAAAATTAATTGCAATATATATTTTTTTAGACTTTAATGCATTTACTTTGTTTCAATATGTTGGACTCTACTATCTAAAATGAATCTTCTGGATAAAAGAATCTGCATTGAAGCTCTTGTTCTAACAGTATCTTCAATGCATTAAACACATTCTGAAGTATAGGAGATTTTTAAAAATCTTTATAGGACACTGAGAGATATGAAATTCCACGTAGAAACAAGAAACCCATTGGGAAGAGAAGCTTTACACAGTATGTACAGTTGGGAACTTTTCAAGTATAGTTTTGTTGTAAAGTTTGCTACAGTGACAAACTATATTTAAAAAGAGTTCTTAGTAGAGAAACAGTGAGACCCAGTATATGGGTCAAACAAGGAAAATCTTGTTGCTAAGAATAGCCTTATATTTGGAATTTAGAAAGTTAGGAGAGTCCGTTTTAGTTGTAAGAAAGGTTTAAAAGAGATTTTTTTTTTTCCTGCAAATTTACAAAAGAAGCCTAAGATATAAGAAACAACCCAGCACTTGGAGTCGTCATAATTTATCACCTTCTCACTAGAGCTTTATTATTTGTATCCTAATTGATTTAGCTTAATGTTGAACATATTTGTGCAAAAAGGAGACAATAGTTATACATCATTTTTGGAAACTTAACTAGTTAATAAACTTAATTTTATGTACATACGCATACTTAGACATAATAGAAAGTTCCAAGAGCTTTGAAACATCTATTTTCTTTGATTACATTGTCATCTTTGTCCTTACATGATTACCACCAAGTGTCATGCCCTACAAGCAACCAAGAACCAATGTAATTCTTCTGTTAACATGGATAAATATCTTGCATAAGAAACTTGAAGAATTTGATGATTATCCAAGTCATTACCTGACATTTAAAAAATGTGATATATGGTATAGAACAATTATTAAGCTGACACAGTTCCAGCAAAACAAATTAGCCCAAGATAGGCAATCATCTTTACATCCTCATGAGCTGAACATTAACTATAAACTGCTCCCAACTGGGAGTCTTTAAATGACTGTGGCTCTTACTTATGATAAAATCAAAATGATAAAACGTTTTTTACTGTTGCAGAATCATAAACTAATATGGCAAAATATGCTGCAAAGTTTGGTTTGGTTTTTAGTTCACTAGTCAGTCAGCACTTAATCATGTTTAAAAAATCATTATTTAATCTTTACCGAATGATTTCAAGTCTTAGGGTGCTTCCCAGAATATGTTTAGTCAAAATCTAAATCCAGTCACAGTAGTTCATCTAACTCAAATAAAACAGAAGAAAGATTATTGCGTTAATATCACTCTTTCCAGTGGTAAACACGTGCATGACTAATGTGCATTTTAATTAAAACCTGTGAACATTATTTAACAAATATAACAAGTCAAACATAACTCTTAATATGGGATAAGCTTAAACAAGCTTTGAAAACCTGGAAGCTCAAGTTCTGTAGGCAATTTGGCATTTTCTCATTGGAGAGGAGAAAGAGCTTTAAATTGTTTTAATGACACTATTAGAAAGCCAGTTTTTTTCCTTAATTCGTTGAATTTGGATTTTCATCTAAAAATCACAATTTTGTTATGTAAAACTAAAGAAAAAAAAAGCCGTGCTTTCATAATTACTTTGCTCATAGAACTTTTTACAAAACACCTATTTTAAAATTTCTTAAGAAAGAAAACAAAAATTAACATAATCTAAAATGCCAATGTGGCTGGAACTTAAAAATATATATTAAGGAATTTGAAATATTTTCAAGGAAAAATATTTTAAATCGTCAGTCACTGAGTAGATTTGGCTATGATCATAATGCTGCAGTTCTTTCCTGCAACCTACGTACGTACAAAGGGCAAAGTACAATCCTTTTCTTATTCCAACCCTTCATTATCACTACCCGACTATTGCTGGGGGTACTGATGATGCAAAGTTAGCGACTAAGGTAAGAATAGCTATTTCCTGTTACACATTTTATATTTACTTTGTAACATCTGTCTCCAAATCAAGGTTTTCTGTTTTTGTTTTTTCCCTAAAACATGTGGTCCAACCCTTTTGCATAACCATTTTTTCCAATGATAAGTGACAATATCAAGTAAAGCTACAGCTACTGGAGCTAATCATAAATTCAATCTCATAAAAGTGAGATTCAATCTTGATTTACCTGCAAGGCTAGTGGGTAAAAAAAAAAAAAAAAAAACAAAAAAACAAAGGGTGAGCATTTAAACAACAGAATTTTAAATATGCCAATATTGCTATCAGCAATAAAACGTTTTTGGTGATTAGATGCATATGGAGACGCAGAACAAAAATGGTTCCAGATCATATGCTCTTCAAGGATAAATGAGTTGATCATGTAAGAAATGGAAGGAATAGTTGAAAGGTTACTAACAGAGAAGGGCTTCCACTTCCCAAAGTCCCCTAAAGAAAGAGAAAGAGCTTCAAATAATTCTTAATACCACGGGGGCCCCTCTCTCACTGCCCAGCTCAGAATTCAATTTACTTGCTTGTTTTCGGTTGGGTTAAGTCAGAAAACAAGACAGATAGATGTGTCTTCTGTGTCGATGTAATACATTTACCTGATCTAAGGGAAAATTCAAAATTGATTTTCACCATGGTTTTGAAGTCAGATAAATTTCCACATTCTAGAATTCATGAAGAGGTCAAGTCATTGATTCCTGTTAAAATTAAACAGGTGACTAGCCTGTTTCAGAAATTAGAACAAATAAAGTCCCTTCTTTCTAACCATGACCCAGTTGCATTTCTGGTGTATCCAGTCTATTAGTTTGAGATCACTTGAAAATTACTTTATAATTTTAAACTTAATGAACTCTATCATCTATGATTCATCATAGATACATAGAGATAAGAGAAATCAAGCTTACTTTGAAAGTACCAATGAAGTTGTTGCCGTGCTATATTAATTCATTGACTCCAGCCTTTATCAATTTTTTAAAAAGAGAGACCTGAAATGAATATACCAAGTTTGAATATTGTCATTTTAAGACTTAAATTATCCTTTCTCTAGATTGAGTCTATTTGGAAAGTCTAATTAGCTCATGTAGGCACCTAGAGCACTATTGATTATGGTGAACTGTCGTCTATAGTCTACTGCCAAGGTCTCTGTGGTTTTATTGTCCCAAGTTGGCATAATGCTTTTTATTGTCAGAAGCAATTTATGCATAAGAATAAAAACTATGGAACAATGAAATGAGGTCCTAAGAGAAGAATTATTTAGAAGATACAATTTTTTTCCTTTAAAAAATCAGTTACAGAATGCTGATTAATTATTTAAAAGTGTATGTGTAGGTAGATATATGAATATATGACCAAATACCATAAAAAAGCCATTAACCTATCACTCTGTTTAAGCAGAAAAAAAAAATTACCATTACTTTTTGTGTGGTTTGTGTGTCCCTCCCCAAACTGATATCTTTATTTCCCTCCTCTATGTATGCATACTCTTGAGTTTTTGTAAATTATTTCTGTGCTTTTCTTTGCAATTATACCATCTACATTTGCATTCCTTAATATATACTATATATTTATATATAGCTTTTTACTTCATATAAATAGAGTCATACTGCTTATAGTATTTAGTGACTGGCTTCTTATGCTCAGCACTATTGTGTAAGGTTTCATCCCTGTTATTTCTTAGAGTTAAAGTTGATGTATTTTCTTTTTTTTTTAAAGATTTTATTTACTTATTTGACAGAGACAACCAGGGAGAGAGGGAACACAAGCAGGGGGAGTGGGAGAGGAAGAAGCAGGCTCCTCTGCTGGGATGTGGGGCTCGATCACAGAACGCTGGGATCACACCCTGAGCCAAAGGCAGACTCTTAACGACTGCGCCACCCAGGCGCCCCTGAAATTGATGTATTTTCTATATTGAATAGTAAACCACTCCATGAATATGCCAGTTTTTTCCCTTCATTTTACCATTGATAATCACTTATGTTTTGTTGTTTATATTAAACATTTTGCTGTGAACATTCTTCTTCATGGAATTTCTTGGTTTAGGGTTAGCCAATCTTCACATTGATGAAATAATGTCCAATTATTTTTCGAAGTGTACAAATTTACAACCTATATGTATCGGATGAGAGCTTGTCACTGCTTTACATTTTTCCAACATTGGATATTGTCAAGGGCATAATATTTTTGTAAATCTAGTGGGAGTGAAGCCATATCTCATTGTAGGCTCATTTTACATATTCCTAAGTACTAATTAAGTCAATCATCTTTTTATAGGCTTATGTGCTAGTGAGTTTCATCTTGTGTGAAATGACTATTCAAAACTTTCTCTGGAACTGGGTTGTTTGTTTTAATTATATTGATTTGGAAGGGTTCTGCATGCTAATCCTTTGTCAGTTATACAGGTCTCACATACTTTCTCGATGTGAGACAGGAATCCATCAAATTTGTTTACCTTTTGTCTTTATGCTTTTAAAAAAAATTATATTGTGGCAAGAACACAATGTGAGATCAACCCTCTTAACAAATTTTTAGCTGTACAATAGGTGCTGCTCACTACAGGTACGACATTGTGCACCAGGTCCCTAGAGCTTATTCATCTTAACTGAAACTTTACGCCTATTGATTAGTAATTTCTCATTTCTCCCTCCTTCCAGCCCCAGGCAACCAACATTCCACTTTTCAATTCTATGAATTGACTATTTTCGATATGTCATGTAGGTGGAATCGTGCAGTATATATTCTTCCATGATTGGCTTATTTTGCTTAGCATAATGTCCTCAAAGCTCATCCATGTTACTGCATATTGCAGAATTTCTTTCTTTCCTTTTTTTTTTTTTTAGGCTGAAAAACATCCTATTGTATGTATACACCATGTTTTCTTTATCCATTCATCCATCAATTAGACATTTAGATTGTTTCCACATCTTGGCTATTGTGAGTAGTGCTGCAATGAATATAAGAATTCTGATATCTCTGCAATCCTGATTTCAGTCCTTTTGGATAAATACTCAGGAGTGGGATAGCTTAATCACATGGTAGTTTTGTTCCTAACTTTTTGAGGAGCCTACACACTGTTCCATAGAAGCTTACTCAATGTTAAGTATGTTGGGTCTTTATTGACATTTAATTTGTAAATGATCCAGCTTCAAATCCCATCTTGAGGGTCCAGTTTTTAGGGTCACTTCTGGTGCAAACTACCTCAGCCTCGACTTCCCCTATACTCAATGTTTATAGGTAAAGCCACATATGCAAGTAGTTTACATAGAAATGTGATTCCAGGGAGCAGGAGTGAAGGAAAGAATGAGTGAAGCATAAAACAAAGGATGCATTATCAATTTGGCTACAGCAACAGGCTATGAAATTATTGACTAGTCTTATAAGATGCAACAAGGATCATCTAAGCAGAGAAAGGAAGAGGAAAGCATTTGTCCATTGGCTCCTGTCTTCTGTTGGTGGCTAGATTATGAGTTTTACGATAGTAGAGAAGGATTTGTATCTGTTTCATTTGCTGCTATACACCCAGGGCTATAGTAGACCCTGAATAAATATTTATGGGATGAATAAATGAATTTCTTCGTAATTATAATCCATTACCTCCTCAGATTTGTTTCTGCCTCATTCTGCTTCTCCTCTGATCATAGAATTTTAAACATATGTAAGTTAGACTTTCTCATTATATCCTTATGTCTTTTAATAACTCTTACATATTTATCATACTTCTGCCTCACTCCATAAAGGAAAATTTCTTCAGATACATCTTTTAGTTCACCACTGAACTATGCAGCTATGTCATAACTGAATTTTTCATTTCAATGATTATATTTTATTAACAGTGGCTATGTGATTTTTCTTCAAACCTACTTGGTTATTTAAATCATTTTTTTTGGTTTTTACTCATATTTTTAATTTATTTCTTTAAACAAACTAATTCAATTATAGGCTACCTCTGCTAATTCTGTTATTAGTTGTCAGTTCTAAGCCTTCTATCTGTTTTTTTCTTCTGGCTGGAGTTCATGGTACCTTAGTTCCTTTATATTTTGTGAGTTTTAACTATGAAATTCTATCTCATGTAACACTCTCTATCAAAGTAATTTGAGAAGCTTTTGAAGGCAAATTTCTGCAAAGAAGATTTGTATTTGCTTCTGTAAAACTACTGGTAGCGTAAGTTAACAGAACAACTAGGTGTCCAATTATACTATTTAACTTGGCCAACTCTGGACTTTGTAATCTATACCCTTTTTTCCATATATTACCAGGAAAAAAAAGGCTCAAATTCATCTATGTGTCTCCTAACACAAAACCCAGATTCAGTAACAGCCTACCACTTTACTAGGTTCACTTAATATTTGGCTTCTCAATATTCTGTGATTTCTGGTCAGTTCATTGATTTATGTAAAAATACTGACAATTTTGGTCAATATTTTTAGATATTTTCAAGGAGAGACTTTTGCAATTGTATCTAGTCTGGCTCACTTCTAGAAATAAAATTAACACGTAATTCTTTATGATCTGCTAAAAATAGTAAAAATAGTAATAAAATTACAATAAAGTATTCATTTACTGAATATATTCTATATACCTGGCCTACAGTAGGTCCTTTGTATATATCACCTCAATTAATCTCTTATCAACATTAAAAGAAAGATTTCTGTAAGGTTTCTCAGCTCAGAAACGTATTTAACAAAATGCTGAATATACAGACTGGAAATAGTAAAGTCTGCATTTAATAGAAGCTAGACTTCAAAAAATGGAATTATAACTGAAGATTTATTCTTTTGGAAATGATTCATTCTTTCAAGAATATTGTTAAATATTTTCTAGGAAATATAAATTTATTGATAGGCCATCAAGAAAGAGCATAGGCCAGTTTTAGATGGACAACAAGCACATTTCACTTTGATGCTGCTGTCCAGTTTTCATCCTAATCACTGCTAAGCAATTTATAACGTTAGAAACCCAATCACATATCATTTTGCATCAATCAATATGACAAGTCTATTATACCCTCACAAGTAACTCCTCAAACCTTGTTTCCCAAACCAAGTCGTAGTGAACATTCATTCATAGGTGATGCCAAACTATTATATAATTCAATGTAAAAGTAATCACCAAATGATGTTTCAAAGAAAAAATAAAAAATGAAAAACAAATGAAAAATAAAATTCGTAATCAGTGTCTAAAAAATATTTTTCCAATATCATAGAATATTCTGCAAACTTTACAATGTCAGTATCATCCTTTATAAAGATAAATAATCTGATATCATGGAAATCATTTAATTGGTACTCATTACTCATCACCTCAGTACCAATCATTTAATTGGTACTCATTTAATTGGTACCTCATGAAGTACAGTCCTAATAGAACCAGAAATTTAACAGAAGCATTAGCTCTTTCATAAAAAAAGCATTTGAGGTTCCAAAATGTATACCATAAAAGACCTATCTATATGTCCTTCATTCAGAACTTAAACACTTTTATTTTTAAACATTATTCCACTATTTTTTTTTCTCTAGCTTCTTAGTTTTTATTTAATTAAAACTTGAAGATATCCACTAAAAGAGTCACTGGAAGAATAAAATAATGACATATTTTTGATAGGCAATAAATAGATGATGTTTAAAAAATTAGATACAAAAAGCAGTAAATTACAAGGAAGGAACAAAACACCTTAATATCCCCTCAATTTACCAGTAAAATGATGAATGTTTACCATCAAATCTTAAATCACTAAGAATACTTTTTAAATGAGGATTTATAGATAGTTAAACTCCATTTAATCTAAATATTCACAAAAATATTCTTATTGACATTAATAAATTAAAACAATATTCTTTATGGCATTGTTAATCTTTTAACTTTAATATAAGTATTTGTGAAATAAATAAACTATTAATCAGTTGCTCTAGAAATATCCTCTTTAGTTTTATCTACTTATCACGTCTGTCTTTTTTTAGGAACAGTGTCTCATTTTATCTGAGTACTGCTTCCTTTTTCCACTCCAAAGTTAATCACTGACTTGCCCTATGGCTTTGATCCACAAAAGGTTGATTGGATCAGAGGTGTTGCCTGACTTTGATGAGTTAAATAGCGTTCTTCTTTTGGATTTTTGAACTTGAGTCCAAAGAGATCATTAGGGTATCCTCTTTCCCAGTAGAAGAAGTAAGATGTAGAATTTGGGCACTTTCAATGGCTACATTTTGTATCATGTGAAGGAAGCCATTGCTGGTGAGAGAGGAGTAATTAGTAATAGAAGGTCAGCAAATCTTCGATAAATAATTGAGTTATAAATTTCCTCCCTCTTATTTGTTTTTTTTATTAGTTTTTGTTTTACACTTTGTAATCTCATTATTCTGGTGTAAAAATGCTCTATAATGCTTTTGCACATGGCTTTTTAAAACCTTTTCCTGTAAAGGAATATTGCCTTATAAAACCAAAGTAGTCATGTCTCATGAAGATTGCTAGAAGTGATACCAGCAAATAAAATCAATATCATGAAACTTCCTATTAAGCATGTTGAATTGTCCATATGCTATAAATGCCTTACTCCAGGCCTTACTAAAAAAATAGGGGGAAAAAAGGTATAATACCTAAAAACAAAGAGAAAGGGAGAGAAGATACCAGCAGATAATAGATTTTAACTACCTTTGAAAAAATAGCTAATGGTCAAGTGATGAATCATCAGAAGCTATTTCCCATAACCCAAAAGCACATAAGTTTCCAGATAGAAAGGGTCTGTCAAATGCTGAGTACAACTAACGAAACACACACACACAAACACACACAAAACACATTATCATTAAGACATATCAAAGCATTAAAGAAAATAACCAAAAATCTAAAAGTGAGTTTCAATGACAAAGAAATAAGACTAGCTCCCCCAGCAACATTGGATATTAGAAGGCAATACTGCGATATCTTTCAAAATTAAAAAAAAATGATTTTTTGACGTGAAATGTTAAATGTTAAAACACACTAAAAATCAATCAAATCTGACCACCCCTCTCCATTTCTCTCAATTTTCTACCATTTTTTCTCATTTATACTTCTGCGATTTCTTCCTAACTCCTGTACTCGCATCCTTTATGGTTCCTGTCCAGTTTTTCCTACATGAAGGAGCCAGAGTTATTTTTTTCCCAGAGTCCTATTTTTGAAATACAAATCCAAACATGTCCAGTTCCTGCTGAACATACTGTGATGGTTTCTCACTGTTCTTAGGATAAAGAGAAATATCCATAGTGCCTTGCGTGCTTGACAGTGGTTTGGCCCCAACCTACTTCTCATTTAACCTCATTTTTTCTCTCCCTCTCTGTCTGACATAGGTTTGCTGCTCTCAAACCCTTATCCTGACCATGCTCCTTGCTGTAAGAATTTTACACGGTATTATTCAAGAACAAACTCTTCTCTTCCTTCTTCACATAGTAAATTCACACTTATCCTTCAGCCCCAGCTCAATTATCACTTTCTCAAAAAACACCTTCCTTGATCTCAACCTACTAGGCAATCCCTTCCTCCATTATTCAACTTAACGGTATCAAACACCTCATATGTGAGGCTCTTATCACAGCTGCAATTTTATATTTTTTTGTATAACTAATTGAATAAAATTTCATTAGGATACAATATAAGTTCCACAAGAAGAGAGGCCTTGTCAATTGTCATTATTCAAAACATAGCAGAGTGCCCAAATCTCAGTATTCTCTCAGTTATTATTTGAAAGGGAGATATAGTGCTAGATAGATAAAGAGAGAGTGAGTGAGTGAGTGAGCGAGTGAGTGAGTGAGTGAATGAATGAATCCTGAGTCTTCCCATACAGGAATATTGTATATACCCAGTTCTTAAGTTTCTTAGCTGAATTTGGTCCTTTTCTTGATAGAGATGTTAGATATTTCATGTTTAGTTTGGGATATTTTAACATTTTTGGTTCTATAATGAATGGGGATTTCTCTATACAATTTATACTTGGTAATCATTTATGAACTAAATAAGTGAACTGACTAAACCCAGCTTCCCACCTGCCTTTATAAATAAAGTTTTATTAGAACACAATTGTGCCCCTTTATGTCCATATTGTCTATGAATACATTAGTGTTATCATAATAATGTTGAATAGTGGAGACAGAGACTTTATGGTCCACAAAATCTAAAATATTTACTTCCTGCTCCTATACAGATAAAGTTTACAAACTCCTGGACTAGAGGATAAAAATAAATTTAGAATGACAGTGGTGATAAAAGGTATTCTATTGTTTTTTATTTTAATGGGAAAGCCTTGAGAATTTCCTGAGGGAGTCAGATTCTCTTTGCATGTATAATGCTGGTTATTACGCATCAATTTCAGTATCCTGAACACATTTCTCCACTTGTCTACTGGCTTATGTTGCTGATGTCAAGGCTTTCATAAATCTAGTTTCCATTTGCCTTCAAGCCATTTGTTTTTCCTCTCTGGTAATTTTTACATTTTTTTATCTGCCTTTTTTCCTCTAATAAATGGATTTACTCTTACCCCTTGGGACATAGTAGGACTACTTCAATCTAAATTCAATATATTTTATATTCTAGAAAAGTTCTCAGTGATTAGTTCTTTGATCACAGCACTTTCCTTATTTTTTTCCTTTTTTTAAAACCAGAGTATTTTTTTTCTTATTCTATTCTCCACATTTTTTTTTAAAGATTTATTTATTCGACAGAGATAGAGACAGCCAGCTAGAGAGGGAACACAAGCAGGGGAGTGGGAGAGGAAGAAGCAGGCTCATAGTGGAAGAGCCTGATGTGGGGCTCGATCCCATAACACTGGGATCACGCCCTGAGCCGAAGGCAGATGCTTAACCGCTGTGCCACCCAGGCACCCCTATTCTCCACATTTTTAAACTTTTGTTTTATTCCATCTCTTTTTCTCTATATACTTCATTCTCAGAGATTTTCTTCTATCTTTCAATTTATTCAGTTCTTCTTCATCTGAATCAATATTAATATTTTTCCATCTACTGGATTTTTTTTCTGATGACTATATTTTTTATTTCTAAATGAAGAATTGGTACATTTTCATATCCCGTTCATGATCTTCTGATTTTGTTTCTTAACTGCTAACAGTCTTTTATTTCTTGGAGGATTTAAAATACACATTTCTTTCATTCATATTGTTCTATATTATCTATTTCCTTGAGTCTAATAATCTGTACTTGCTGCGTTTGTTGACCTGTTTTTACGTTGCTAAAATTAGACATTTCAAATTCTCCTTGTGTGTTTTATAATTGGTATTTAGGAATTTCTATTCAGTAGGGGTGTTCTTACTGGGGTACCCACACTTCCTGATTTCCAACTATATTGCAAAGCTATAGTAATCAAGGCAGTGTGGTATTGGCATTAAAATAGACCCATAGATCAATGGAACAGAATAGACACCCCATGAATATAAAGTCAATTAATTTATGACAAGAGAGCTGAGAATATACAACGGGGAAAGAAGAGCCTGTTCAAAAAGTGATGTTGGATAGCCATATGCCAAAGAATGAAATTGTACCCCTATTTTATGCCACATAAAAAATTAACTCAAAGTAGATTAAAACTTGAATGTAAGACCTGAAACTTAATACTCACAGTAGAAAAAATAAGAGTAGGCTTCTTGACACTGGTTTTTGGATTTGATACCAAAATCAACGGCAACAAAAATAAACAAGTACAACTACATCAAATTAAAAATTATACATGTTTTAGCAAAATACTCATATACATTAATTTTCTATTCATATTTCTATACTGTTCAAGCAGAGGATGGGCTATTTTCTACCTTGCTTTTTAAAGAATCACCTTTATAAAGCTAGACATAAAGTTCTGAGTTTTTCCAATGGTCTTGTAGTGTCCCCACTGAGTGGTTACTTGACAGCTCTAGCTTCCAAGTAGTAAGGAATCTATAATCAGTATATTTTTTTAAACAAGATATATTGGTTAGGATAGACTAACTACTATAACAAAGAGCATAATAAGGGTCTTTTTGTTACTCATATCCCAGTCCAAATGTAGTGTCTGACAACACAATGATTCAGGGACAGAGCTTCCTTCCATACTGTGGCTTTGCAATCCAGTAGGGTTTCCTAATGTTCCTTTGAATTTTGCAGCTAAGAGTTGAGAGAATAGAGACCACGTTGTACATTGCATGGAGATTTTAAGGAACCAGGTCTAGAAGGGGCAAATTTCATTTCCACCCACATTACAGTGGCTAGAATGTAGTCACATGACCTCATCCCACCTTAAGGGAGTTGGAGACTATCTCTGTGCCAAAACAAGAAGTAAACTTGATTATCTGGGCACGTAGCATAATTGCCGCCAATTAAAATAAGTGATTTTTCATTTTGATGTGCGTTTTTATAAGGCTCTTTTTGCAGCTTTAAACAGAATACTTCAGTTAAAATACACTTTACAGTAAGAAGTGTTCCTGAGAATCCGAGTAACCTACTGATTGGAATGTAATAATTTTTCAATAATAGATAGGCTATTCTGTTTAAATATTTTATCTATAAAAAGAGATATCACTTATCTTTCCTGAAAATTTACACAATAGAATTAGAGAAAAAGCACATCAGATTTGGAGCATGTCCAGTTACCCCAGGCTCTATGTGAAATACCTGAGGATAAAGTACACCTGCTTGAAAACTACATGGACCAAGTCTTTTTAACTGTGTCAATAGTATTCTTTATATTTTAGGGGCGCCTGGGTGGCACAGCGGTTAACCATCTGCCTTCGGCTTAGGGCGTGATCCCGGCATTATGGGATCGAGCCCCACGTCAGGCTCCTCTGCTGTGAGCCTGCTTCTTCCTCTCCCTCCCCCCTGCTTGTGTTCCCTCTCTCGCTGGCTGTCTCTATCTCTGTCAAATAAATAAATAAAATCTTTAAAAAAAAATAGTATGCTTTATATTTTAAACAAATTGAGAAAGGTTTTATTTGCACACACACAAAGATACATGTTAAATTGATCAAACAACCACTGCCTTTTTTAAAATTAGACTAATTACAAATAATAAAATGATTTGGCCAAACAATGATTTTCAGAGTTTTGGAGGTACTATTTCTCTTATGTCTCATTTAGTCTGTCCAATTACTGTTTGGCAGGAGTTAGTATGCTTGAGGCAATTTCTTATACCTTGTATAAAAACTAAGTAAAGTGGAGAATGTATCTTTCATGCGGAAAATTTTATTTGTAGATTTCACATATAGACAGTACAGTTATTCTAATTACACAACAAAGTATTTTCTAGAATTTAGCATAAGCTTCCAACAGGTTTAAAATATTCAGGTATTTGTCCCAACTCTCAATTTCCTTTGTCTGTATAAACCGTAGACTCACTAGAATATCTAACTCTGAAGAATTACTTCAGTGATACCCACAGAATAATTTATGAAGTTGCCATTCCTTTTGGGCCTGGTGTGTAACTGGTAAAATGATCTTCCTCGTCCTTTTTCCTCTAGGCTGTTTCCTAGGGTGGCAGAATGCCTCTATTATTGTTTTACTGTAGCTATTTAAAAAAAAAGAAAGAAAGAAAGAAATCTAGGCCCTCAGGATCGCATTCAAACCTTTGTTCCCAAGTACTTTAGATGAAATCAAATATCATGAAATATTTACAATTTGTACTCAAGCTATGAAAGAACTCTTTGGGAAGGGAATAGGGAAATAAAGACTGAAGATAAGAGAGCATAGAACTGTAACCACCATTCTGAAAAGTTGAGGCTCTGCTCAGTAGAAATTGTCTGCATGGCTTAGATACTTGCTTTTGGCAGTTTCTGTTTAATGTCATCCTCTGTTGAGGGACCTGATTGCCAATAGCTGAGCGGAAGGTCCCTGGTGCCGATAGGCATTTCTGCTGCTTTCTGTTTGGAGGACAATTTAGGAAAAGAGAGTTGATAATAAACAGAACAAGGCCTCTTGAGTTGGAACTGATACACACTATGTTTGTGACTTCCTCTGGAAATGATGATACTGAGATAATCTTCATAGGGGAGAAAAAGAGATTAGTATCTTTATGTTGTCCTCATAGAATGTGAACGTGGTGAGCTCAACCCTGCATTGTCAGATTATAATAGAATCCAAATTTAAATGATTGCAACGAACAAACAGAAGAACCTGGACATCATTGAGCAAGCATATAATATTTAAGAGTTATGAGGAGCTAAAGATCATTCCTACATGCATTCAAAAGATTTGGACACATACTTAATGTGCACTCAGAAGAACCCTGTATAGGTAAATGTAGACTCATCCTATTCCCATTTTAGAGACCCATTTTATTTCGATATCTCAGAATAATCATTTTATGGATGATCAAATTAAGTTCCCATCTAGTTCCAAAACCAAGATTCTGTGGAATTCTTATTTTAGTTCATCGTAGATCAGGATTATACGATAGAAAAAAATGCGAGCCACAAATCCAAGCCACATATATAATTTTAAACATTTTTATTAGCCAGAGTAAAGAAAATAATAAGAAACAGGAGAAAATAATTTTAATAATATATATTCTTTAACTTAATGGATCCAAAATATTCTCATTTAAATGTATAATCAATACTTTAAAGTAATAATAAGATATTTCATATTCCTTTTCTTTAGCACAGAGTCTTTGAAACTCTGTATTTTATACTTAGAGCACGTATCAATTTAGATTAGCCACATTTCAAGAGCTCAATAATCACATGTGGCTGTTGGCTGCCATGTTATATAACGTATACACCATATATATACACAACTATATACCATCTTGATATCTATTGTTTTGAACAGAATAAAAAACAGCTTACTTTATCATTTCATAGCCATCTGAATGGATGAGAAACATCAAATCTGGTGGTTTAATTCACACAGATTTCAGTACTCTCACAATTTCATCAATATCATTTTAATATATTTCAAAAACACACGTAACATTTTGTGACTCACCATTCCTTTCTCTTTTATTATGAATATGTTCTACAATACCCTGGGCTTTCACAGGTGTGCATCATAACCTCCAAATGAAGCTACTTTTCTCTTAGAAACACCAACATTTTCAACAATTTCATGACAAATTAAACATTTTAATTAAATAGCTTGTCTCACATCATATAAATACTAATAGAAAAATAACATAAAACATGATCTAATGGAACTAATATTTAAAACTATGTCCCTGAAAGAAAGTGCCAGGTAGTATTCCTCTTTATAACTGATATTTACCAAGAAGAAGAAGAGGAAGAGAAAGAAAAGGAGAAGGAGAAGGGGGAAGGTGAGGAGGAAGCAGAAGCCAAAGCAGGAGAATGACATTCAGTATAGCAAGGAGGAGGAGGAAGAGGTAGAGAGGAACAAGAAGAGAAGAGAGAGAAGAAAGAAAATCATCAGAGCTCTGTGTTAGGAATGAGCTTGAAATTCTTTCACTGGCAGAGAACTGTTCCTGAAGGCAATCTATTCTTTTCATTCAACCACAGCTCCTGAATATCCAACATTTTGGAGAAGGCATGGCTCTTGCTGAGAGCAACTGAGATATAAAGAACAGGTAGCCAGAGCTTAAAGAGACTTTGAGATCCATACACACTGAGAAATTCTCTTTGCCGTATCTTGAGAAGTGTTATCCACTTAAATACTTCCCATAAACAAAAACTGACTCCCTCTGAGGCCAGACATTTTATTTGTAGAACACTGCATTCACTCCCACGTCCCCTTGTGAGGCCACAGTAGGTCACTCATGTGCTCATTGTGCTATCTTGGCCTCTGGAGACAACATCAATCTTTCTATCTGCTCCATAAGAGAATCCTTAAAATATTTGAAAACATTTTTCTTGTTATCAGCATCTTTTTATTTATTTCTTCCTTCTCATAAAATATAATTTTAGCTTCCTTGCCATCCTGATCTTTGTACTTTTAATGCATATTCGGTGAATTCTATTTTTAAATGTTTTGCCCAGAACTAAATATTCTAGATACTGTCAGTGATAAATTTATTGGATCATAATTTTTCATTATCTGGGCATTATAAATCTGTTAAAGTGGCCTAAGACTGTGCTTACCATTGTGTTAGCCACATTGTAAATTCAGTTCACTCATTACAGATATTCCCTGAGAGCCTACCGTATGTTGGACTAAGTGCTGTGGTTACAAAAATAAATAAAACACAATGTCCTCCTTAAGTAGTTTATGGTCTAGTGGGACAGATAGCAACTATTATAGACACATGCCTAAGGTGCTGTAGGTCTAGAGAAGGGAGGTGCAGCCCAGTGTGGAATAATATTGATCACATAATAACTGATCAGCTAAAACCATCATACTTTTCCATCTGTAATGCCACCAAGCCCAACCATTTGGCTGCAATTAGAACATATATAAAGTATTTACTGAATCTGCATGAAGACATTGGTATTTATTCTAGTTAAAATTCATCATTTTTCATTTATTTCTAAGACGGTTTGGAATGTGAATTTTGTCAGACATCTTTTCTAACCTTTTCTTATCTACAAAGTAGATACTATGTGTTTCAGCGAAGTCACTGACACAACTCTTGAAAAGTACAGGGAGTTGGCATACCACCTACACAGAAACCAAAGCACTGATTACCACTTATTACACTGACGGTTCACAATTCTAGGACTCCACCTCGTAAGTCTCTCATCCAGGCCACACCTTCTATCTTACTCACCAGGATGAGTTGGAATGTGTCTCCAAACAATTCTTGAAATAACATGATACACATGCCGGTCTTCTGTGCACCAAGCAAGCATATGTAAAACAGGCTTAGCTTTGGCTTGACGTGTTCTGCTTAGTGAATCTATGCTGCTTTCTAATGAATGACTGTCAGAAGAAACAATGTTGACTGGCTAGGAAGCCCTGCAAGTTAACTCAATAGGGGTGACTGCTTTTGTTGTCTTCTATACATAATTACAAATTCATTTGGAAAGAATTAAGATATACATATAGAGATATAGAGATATATATCTATATATCTCTCTCTATATATATACACACATATTATATATGTAAAACTAGAAGAAACAAAGTAAGGATTTGATTCTGATTCTCCTTAATTTGGAAAGAATTAAGATAGATACACACACACACACACACACACACACATCTATGTTTCTGTGTCTAAAGCAAGGAATTAGGAGGTATTTTCCTTTCCAAAATTGTTATATAATGGTCAGATATTCAGAATGGTTCAGCTAACACAATATTTTAGGAACATGATAGGTTAAAAGACTTTTCAGAGCTGGTCAGGGAGTTTCACTAAAATTTATAGCATTATTTCAAAGAGAAAATGGGTTCTAAAATCCCAATAATGGATTTTTCAAAATAACTCTTTTAAACACAATCCAATTATAGGTTTAAATTGCCTGAAGTGTAGTTTCAGTTTCAGAAAAATCCAAATGTATGTGTAAGTGTGTATTATGAATACTTGTTTGCTTTATACACATTTCTATAAAACACAGGAATAAGTGAACTTTATATACTTATAATAAATATACAATTCAAATAGATTATTGTTTTAACGAAGATTACACGTTTTTATTTTACTTCCAGTCTTACCATAATGGGCAATAAAATCTGATTATTTAGAAATTATCATTGATAAAAGATAATTCTCAGTACATACTGCACTATCATGGCCATTATTTTCAAAATTAAAAATTTACAGAAATTTCATGTCCCCCACACATTTTAAAGATGTCCTAAAAAATAAAAGAAAGATACATGTTAAGGCCATTACAGCTAAAAAAATTCTATTCAATCCATACAAGTTAGCATGAATTTAAACTGTTTTCAGATGAAGTAAGGGATAAGGTATTTTGCTGTCACATATGAAATATAATTGGACAAGTTTTAATATTTTACTGAACATTCAAAATACTGGGTATAAGTATCTCAATTATATAGATTTTTTTCACTCCTTTGAGAAAAATTCCATTTCCAACTTAAAAAAATAGTAGTTGTGCTTTTTCCGGTAATTACTAATAGCACCATTTACTGACTATTTCTGTATGCCTGACGCCATATAATTCTGTACATAATTAAGGTAAATACCATTATTCCCATTTTACAGATGAGCAATTGTGGCTCCAAGAAATAAAACATTTTCTAAGATCACATACTAGAAGAAACAGAATAAGGATTTGATTCTGGCTCTCCTTGATTCCAAAGCCCTTGTACGTACCCACGATGATATACTGCCTTTTAATAATAAAAGTTGGTGAGAGAGGAAGAATGTCATTATAGTGGTTATGACAGTTATTTGATTGTTACTATGACAGACATGGAACTACATTATTAGAAAGATTGTCACTTCTTTATCACTAGTCACTTAGAATTTGATTGTTGGGGTCAAGAGGCATTTCACAGACAGAAGTTACAATCACTTAGTGATTGAATCCATAGAAGACAATTATTTTGATCATTTCCCTTAGCCAATGACTGTTGTTCTTTTGCTCACTTATTTCTACTTTTCTAACCCCTCTGACAGGCACTTGCCCATCACTAATTCCCGTTAGGAACACTAGTGGCATTGCAGTTTTTCAAGGCTTTTCAAGTCTCCTGGATTCTATGCATGACATATGGTTTCAGTAGGGAACTACTGATTGCATGGTGAAGCCTGTTATTTCTTCCACTTTTCACTGCTCTGCTCACAGCGTGCTGGCAGCTGAACTGCGAATAGGATTTTAAAGTTCAGCATGAGATCCAGGAGCCCTGAAACAACAACAATAATAAAAGTGGGCTCTGGTTTTATGCTGGAGGCAAGTTCTGCTTTCTGTATTCAGAACTTTTTGAAGGGGAGCACTGGAAGTCAAAGAGACAGGAAATGAAAATGCTACCCAGACCCCTGCTTTCCACAAGGAAAAACTCTTGCTCCTTTGAAATTGGAATTTTTTTTTCCTAGGTACTGATGTAAGCAAACTACAATACAGCTTTATTTCCTTTTCTGTGATGTGAAATGCCACAATCCCAGCCAAAGTTTTAAGAAATGCCATGACACACATAAAAACAGTCAATTATGTTACTGAAATAATCCAGGCACATTTTTCTCTCCAAAAACATTCTGCTATATTTTACATGAAAAATTACTACAAATACATTTGTCAAAAGTCCTCCCCAGTGTGAACCCTGGATCTTGTGACATCGATGGATTAACACTTGTAACCTTCAGTTCTAATTGGAATAAAGTCAATGTCTGCCTTGAAAGAAAAATGAGTTCAAGAAAACTACTGTGCTTTTAACAACAAAGGCCAAATTCTTGATTGTTACATGGACATGAGAAGGTTTATTTAGGTCTCTGTTTATACTGGCTACATGAAATGATCTTACTCATTTGTTGAGGGTACAACACTGACACTTAGAAACTACCCCAAACAATCAAAAGCAGTAAATGCTTGGTGATTGGGCCTCCAGCTAATAGAGAAACAATTTTGGACTCCTAAACATGTGCTGTATGATTTAGAAGGAGACTGGGGCTAGGCTCCTGGCATCTTCACCAGCCATGGGTAGTTAAGATTCCAAGCGACAGTATAGTCAAGTAAAATGACCTGGAGTCACAGGACATGGAATCACAGTACGTCTCACTATTTACAAGCTGCTTGATAGGAGACATGCTTCTTAAATTTCCTGAAATAGAGTTTGTTCATTCATAAAATAGGGCTTAAGATGATCTTTCTCATCTTGGAAGATAATTCATCATGGGTCTTTCCTATTGCTGCACATCTTTGGAGTGGAAGTGCTGGTAACTTTTGTCTGGACTACCTTTCCAAGAATGTCTGCACACCAAACCACACAGGAAGTTAAAAGGTGGAGCCTTTCTCTGGAGAAGAGGGAAAATTTATTTGTGCTCCTGGACAATAAAAATAACGTCTCCCTCTAGGCCAAAGGTTGGACAGTTTTGCTATCAGCTTCTTTACACAAGTTGTTGTTTCTGAAACTTGGGGTTCTTCTCCTGGAATGCTATCCAGTGAATGTAAAGATGTCACATGGCTTTTGTTGCATTGCCCTGAGAAACAAGGAGCTGACACAAGTGATTTGACTCTGGAAACTGATCGTTTTCACTAATATGCTGTCCTTTGTCTCTGAACCAAGGATGTCATATTTATGACCAGTATTCATGACACTACGGAAGGCTAATTTGTTGGCTTGTAAATAGAGTGAAATCTCAAACCCTTCACAGGTCTTGACATCCATAAAGTCTCGGTGAAAATTAAAAATGAAATTGTTCAGAAATATTTAATGAAATGTTTTAGAAAATAGAGATCATTTTATTAATCTTGGTTATCATTATTACTATCAATATGGTAATAATAGTGATTTCTATTTTGAGTACCTTGTTATTACGGGAAAGTGAAATAACTTACATGAACAATTAATCACTTTAAACATGTTCTAGAAAAATAGATTCAGTTGTATGTTTAAATGAAGAAACATTTATTAAACATATTTGATGTAAGTTACCATACAAAGATGATATAAGCAATTCGCAACCTATGGAATGAGAAAATATATTTGCAAATCATCTATCTGATAAGGGGTTAATATCCAAAATATAGAAAGAACTCAATATGTGTACAACTCAATAGCAAAAAAAAAAAAAAAAAAAAAACCAAATTTAAAAATGGGCCGAATTTCTAAGTAGACATTTCCCAAAAGAGGACATACGAATAGCCAAGAGGTATACAAAAAGAAGTTCAACATCATCAATTATTAGGGCAATTCAAATAAAAACCACAATGAGATATCACTTCACACCTGTTAGAATAGTTGCTATCAAATTACACAACTGCTGGTGAGACCGTCGAGAAGAGGGAACCCTTGTGCACTGTTGGTGGGAATGTAAATTGGTACAGCCATTATGGAAAACAATACAGAGGTTCTTCAAAAAATTAAAAATAGGACTACCATATAATCTAGCAATTCCCCTTCCGGATATATATCTGAGGAAAATGAAATCACTATCTCAGAGAGATATCTGCACCTCGTGTTCATTGCAGCATTATTCCCAGCAGCTTAGGCCTACAAACAACTTAAGTGTCCATTGATTGATGGAGATTTATATATATGTATATATATATATATATATATATATATATATATATTTCATCCATAAAAAAGAAGGAAATCCTGCCTTTTGCAATAATATGGGTGGACCTTGAGAGCATTATGCTAAGTGAAATAAGACAGAGAAAGACAAATACCATATGATCTCATTTATATGTGGAATCTTAAAAAGTGAATTCACAGAAATAGAACACAGAATGGCGGTTGCTGGAGGCTGGAGATTGGGGAAAATGGGGAGATTTTGGTCAAAGGGTACAGACTTCCAGCTATAAGATGAATAAGTCCTAGGGATCTCACGTATAGTATGGTGATTAAAAATTTTTTAATTGAAATATATATATGTATATAAAATTTAAAAATTTTTAACATATATATGTAATTTTAAAATTCTCTGCTCTCAAAGATCTCATATTCTAGTTTCAGGGATAAGATATAACTTATAAAAAATGAAGTAATAATAAAAATTTGATCTATAATCAAGAAGAGAGTTGATGTCACAAAAAACTTTGTGATCCATTTGACAAGTAAGGGATATATATTTGGAATTTAGACAGAAGTCTAAATGCTTGCCATTCCCAAGTCTCTCCTATGGTAGATATTTCCTGATGTCAGGCATTTTACTTATTACCATAATCTCATTACCTTGACCATGGATATTTTAAAAACTAGTTATTTGATTCAAAGTCTTACAGGGCCTAGGAGAGTACCCCCAAATTACTATATTCTTGATGGTGATTTATGAATTGAGTCCAATCTTCTTTCTCAGGGAGCTATATTGTAATATAAAGAGAGAGTCAGTATACAAAACAGTGATACAAAATAGGAAATAAAGGGAGAGACAGCAGAAATAGTGAGTCAGAAAAGCCAGGAATCAGAAAAATGATGTTGAGAAAAAAAAGAATATAGATTCAAGAAGAAGTAGAGGCAGGACAACAGTAGGGCATTAAATTAGGGACACCCACTTCTCAGGAGACAAAACCAAGATAATCACTGCATTGTTATCTGAGCTTCTTCCAGGCTAGGAGTCGCTGCTGTTGTCTCCTGAAAGTCTCAGTATCAGTGAGTTCTGGTTCTGAATCCACTGAGATTTCTTCCTTTCTTCCTTACTTGTCCATGCACTCTTATAAAGTCCTCTTTAATTAAAATAGTCTGACTTACTAGTCTGGAGCAAAAATTCTAACACGTGGGTACTGAGAATAGCAAAATCCTCAAAAAGACTTCCTGAGCGGGATATTGACATAAGCCTTAAATAAGCAAAGACATGCACAAATGATGGTGAGAAGACCCATTTGTCTGGAGTAGAGCTTCAGAAAAGAAAGAAGAAAGAGCTGTAATTCTGTGCCAAATAATGGAAACTCTTAAGAGCAAGCCTAAGAATTCCAAATATCCTGCAATTTATAATTAAGAGAATGAGAGGGGCACCTGGGTGCCCAGTTAAGCATCTGACTCTTGATTTCAGCTCAGGTCATGGTCTCGGGATCCTGAGATAGAGCGCTCCTGGCCTCTGCATTCAGCAGGGAGTCTGCTTGAGATTCTCTCTCCCTCCCCATCTCCGTCTGCCCCTCCCCTTCCCCACTCTCACACACTCTCTCTCTATAAAAAAGTATAAGTTCTATTTGTTATGCAGAAAAAAAGACCGAGACTGTTCATCAATAGGTACAATGGGGACACTAACTCTGTGCAGATCCATGAGTAAAAGTGGTAATGGTAACAGCCCACTCTCAACTCTGAGAGGCAGGCGTGTAGGCCAGATCCACTCCCCACTAAAAATATTGTTTTAGAACTTCTCTTCTTACCATCTCTACTTTCCCTTCTCCTAAGTTTTATTTCTATTTGTGTCTCCCACCCCCACATGTATGAATGAGGACACTGTCAACTTAAGTTCCCTAGTGTTCATTTATATAATGTTGAAACTTTTATATTTATTTCTTTTAAACCCATTTAAACTGAGTTGTTTTTTTAATTTTATGTGTCCTTTGATCAAAGCCTGTGCTATAAAAGTTTCCCTAGCTCTCCCAGGCTTAACTGAGCACTTTTTAATTTGTAAAGGGAACCTCCATACTTCCATCATTACTTTGCTTTAATAATAGTTTACCCCATCTGTCTCATCTGCTAATCTATAAACTGTTTTAGGTTAAAATTGTTTTTTAATCATCTACTTGTTTCCGGAGACTGGCACACTACCTGCCATATTATAGGTACTAAATAATTTTTGAATAAATGAACTAAATCCTTCTCCTCTAGTTTAGCATAAAATTTAAGAGATTCACAGGTAATAGTCCATAAGAGTCTAAGTAATTTGCCAAAATCAATAATCATTGTCATTTTTGTTTCTGTTACATTAAATGAAATTGCACTGGCTAGTATTGTTTCTTCCTGATTTATATCTTCCCACATGTCATTGTCTCGCAGCAGCTGGAGCAGTGCAAAAGATTTATGTCTTTTCCAAAGGCATAAAATTAATCTGATTTTTAATTATTTTTCCCAATAGCATATAAGCTTCGATTTAGTTTCTACTTAGGATCGATATTGATTTAAGTTACTTTAGTAGTTTCACCTTTTTAGAAAGGAGCCATGTCACAGCCAACCTCATAAAATTATGGCCTAGTCCTCATTAATATTAATCACAAGCCTTAAGTTTGATTTTCTCCTTGGGGTTTGGGAAGGTGTAGGAATAGGCAGGGAAAGCAAGTCCTTCTTCCCTGAAATCAACTGAGATCACTACCTAGTGGTAAGCATGGTCCATACTCAACTGTAATGCACTTTCTATTCCATTACTAACACACAAGTTCCACATGCACTCAATCTTACCGTTGGTCAAGAAGTGTACTTAGATGCCTTACGTAAATCTGGGGAGCGCTAGAATGGTTTCAGCACAGAAATAAGGACATCTTGCTATCTTTTTGGAAGACCAGGCTGACCCTCACTGTTCGACTGGGCATGTGGATGTAGAAGAATGATATCTAACATAAAGTAAACAAGGCAATTCGTGGGGACGCGGGCGGCAAACTGTCGCATTCATGCCACCGTTCCTTTGTTCTGCATCTATGACCAACATACGCTTCTTTCCTGAGCCTAGCCTCAGCTCAAAACCCTGTAAAAACAATAGCTCCACGCACTACGGCTAGTCACCAAAATTAGAGCAAGTATGTAAACCTGTCCTACCATGTTATATCTGTAAAAACTCACTCCGCAAAGATTAAAACTCTCCCACTTTAACTCCAGGGCATGAGACAATATCTCTGGATGTGAACGTATCTCTGATTTTCTCATCCAGTGGTGTGCCATGGGAATCACATACTGTATTTCCTGAATTTTGAAACATGTGTTCAGATTTTAACATTTCTGAAACTGAGGTATGTCTATGTAATATGGAAGTGTTTGTTGTTTATCATTATGTTGTGTTGTGTTTTTGTTTAGTTTGATTTGCAATGATTTCACTTGAAAATGTCTTATTAAACTGATGATCATTTAGGTAATAGAATAATATCAAATTTGCAAATTTTCAGTCTTTTTCAGGGGTAATTTGCTATAATATCTGATTGGGAGAATATTTTGAAATACACAGTGTCATACAATAACTCACAAGAAAATAAGCTTTATTATAATTAACCAATCATATTTCAGTAGCACCATGATGACTTAAAATTTTGTTTGCCTCTAACAGACATTATAATTTAGCAACAAGTAATCGAAATAGAATAGTAGAAATTGAAGTGGCATAACTCCAATCAACACAGATCAAAAACAAAGATATATAGCTCACAATTTAACATATAATAAAATAATATTTTCTCCATCATAAAAATAATCTAATAATAAGAGGGTATGTGACAAAAGTAGAACATATGAAGTATGAAATGACAGAGGCAGGCAACTTTGGAAGAATATAACTTGCCTCATTTTTATATTTGCCTAAGGCCTTGCTAGCAGGAAAGGTACCTATGTTTAAGGAATATATAGACCTTTTCTGCTTTTATCAGTACTTATACAGAAATATTCATATATATGTGAATATATATATATATATGTATATATATACCACTTTTCTGAGTAAAATGTATATGTTGTTGACAGTTTTCTTAAAAAAAATATATAAGCTAAATCTCCTGTTCACATAATTATTGTTTTATTTAGAGCAATAGAAAAGGTAAGTTTATTCTTTCCCTCAGAGAAGCTTACAATCAAATCAGAATGGAATAGTTATAGAAAGGGAAAAAGCCATATAGCGACAGCACACCCTCAAGTCACTAAGAATAAATTAGACAATGCATTTGAAAAGAGTAGAGGAAAGTTTGCAGGCTAGATTAGATATTCTGTAAAATCTTCCTACAACAAAATATCTAGAAACTCTAAATAAAGCATTAAAATATATCACTGTAAACATGTATGTGTTGCTTACAAAACAGAAAGAAAACTCCATATGAACCAAAAATATATACCCTAAGAGCAGAATAATAAATAGGCTCTCAAGTCACAGTGACCAGGGGTGCTTGCTTTTATCAGAAATTTAGAGCTCTGAATTTCATGGCTACTTAGGGTCAGGAGATAAGTCCTTGGTCCCCATAATTCGAGGACTTGTGACATACACTTCTACATGAAGCCAGGACCCTTGAAAGTTTAACCCTTTAGGAAAAGAGGATATTGGATAAAATATCACTAGTGAGCAAAGGGAGATTTATTTTCTCTATCTGAGAAAGACTTCTCTGAAAATTTATCACCTCAGGCTTGCTTTCACATAGATGCTAACTTCTAATATATTCTACCTGAATGTTGATCTTAGATACTTCAAGAGAGACATTAAATTAAGCTGAATTGATCCTGGGTTGGTAGAGTTTTTATATACCTGACAGAAAGAAACTCAAATTCTTCCTGAAGGAATACACCCTCAAAACAAACCTCTATATTCCCAAAGATAAACTCACCCAAACCTGAATTCACAATCCAAAATTACAAAATAAATAAGGAAACAGGTCACCATAAAGAAGAGTTGGGAAAAACAATCAAATAAAAGAAGATTTCCACTTTCCATGACTGCAAATAATAGAATTCCTGGATCTTAAATATCAAATCATATGCTTTACATGTGTAATAAAAAAGAAAATATGTATTTTAAATGAGCAAGAAAGCAAACACACTACAAAAAGAGTTAGGCACATTAAAAAAAAAAACTAAATAAAAATCCTATAAATTAAAGAAAATCAATGCAGTAAAATTCAATGGATCAGATAAACAGTCATTTAGGCTAAAGCTAATGAGAATCTGCTCTGGAAAAAGAGATCTGAAGAAATCAACTAGAATACAATATAGAAAGACTAAGAGGTAAAAAAAATATGAAAAGATATTAATAAACTAATGGGATAACATGAAATGAAACAAAAATCAAATAGGAATTCAGAATAATTATAGAAAGAATGAAAGGGGTTATATAAATTCAATGTGATAATGCCTCAAATATTTCAATACTTGGTGAAAATTATGAATATTCAGAGTCAAGACATATGAAAAGTATAAAAATTAAGTAAAGAGAATAGAAAATTATAAGGAGACCTGTCACAGAAACATCAAAGATCACCAAAGACAAAAAAAAAAAGGTTAAAGTTTCCAAAAAGAAAAAAGTTTCTTTCAAAACCAATGAAAATTATTTTCAAAGTGTTGAGAGGAAATAACCATCAACCATCTTTCATTATCACTAAAGGGCAAGTGCTAAATATATATAATTTCAAAAACTAATGATATTTTTATCACCTACATATCATTAATAAAAGCTATATTTTAAGAAGTAATACAACTGTGGAGGGAATGTCTGAAAGTAGGAAGGCACATGAAACAAATGAATTGGAGTAGCAAACCTAGTATCAACAATATGTGTAACAATGATTAGATGTCCTTTGTGATGTTAAAACACAGATAAAGCTACTATCCAGGACAATAATGTCAGATGAAGAGAATACCTTGGAGAGAAGGCCTTTCATGTCTTTGGATTATTCAAAAAGGTCATTGATTTACCTTAGGCATGATTAAAGGAAGATTTGTGTATTAGTATTTCTCAGGTAATACTCTATATACATAGTGTGGATCATTTTACACCAATGCATAAAAAACGATAAAAATTCAGTCAATACATAAAGAAGAAGAACAGGAGAAATACAAAAGAAGCATAGACAAAGCAGGACAAATAGAAAGTATAAAATACTACAGTAGAAATTAATTCATACATATTAATAAGCTCAATAAATAAAAGGGTTTAAAAGAGACACAACCAAGACAAATGAATGTGTTTGAAAGTAAAATAATGAAAGTAGATCTAAAAGGAAAAACCAAAGAAAAATATTTTACTGTACTATTATCATATAAATATACTTTAAGGGAAAAAAGCATTATTAATCATAAAAAGCATAAATATGTAATGATAAAATTTGAGTTTGGTAGAAAAGCAGGCATTGTAATATTGATGTATGTAATAACATAACTGAAATATGTATCAAAATTTGACATAATTACAAGAGGAAATAGAAAAATTCACCACATAGAATTAAAATTCAATTCTATCAGGTAATTGATAGGCTGAGCAGAAAACAAGTGTATAAGGATACAGATTTAAATCACACTGTTAGTAAATTTAACTCAACAAGTATACATACAACCCCAAATCCAATAATTATCTCATTTGTAAACACACATGGAACACTTGTTCTTAATGACTATATACCTTAGACCTATGCTTTTCAAATGTAGCTACTAGCCACTTGGCTATTTAAATTTAAATCAAAAGTAATTAAAATAAAATAAAGTAAAATAAAATAAAATAAAAAGTTCTTTAGTCCCATTAGCTTCACTTCAAGTGCTCAATAACCACACGTAGCTATTGGCTACTATATTGGGCAGCAAAGATATAGAACATCGACATCATTGGAGAAAGTTCTATTGTACAATGCCACTCTAGGAAAATTATAGACATATCTGCAGTACTACATGTAGAGGAAATTGCTGCAAGTTCAAAGAAATGAGTATCAACTCTGAAGGGGCAAATGGCCACTTATATTCAAGCCAATTAAAAAAAAAAAAAAGATCGCTCTGGTAGAAAAGTTATTTCGTGGGTTTCAAATGAAAAAAAAAATTAATGAGTGAATTGGAAAAAGGATTTTATTATGCCTAAAATATAATAAAGAAATGATCAAATGATCAAGTCACAAAGATTAGAAAGAAATGGTAGACTCATACCTATGAACCAGCATTCTTTAAAGAAAAAGCATGATTGTAACCCTTTGAACTTTGGGAAGTCCAAAGAAACAGGAAGAGCATTCTAAATTTGCTTGACTGAAGTATATAGAATTAGATCACTTTTCTTTTTTTTTCTTTTTTTTAAAGATTTTATTTATTTATTTTAGGGAGAGAGAGAGAAAGGAGGGGTAGCAGAGGGAGAGGGACAAGCAGACTTCCTGCCGAGTGCAAAGCCCAATGCGGGGCTCCATTCCGGAATCATGACCTAAGAGATCGTGACTTGAGCCAAAATCAAGAGTGGGACGCTCAACTGAGTGAGCCACTGAGGCACCCCGAATTAGATCACTTTTCTAATTTTTTAGTACTGCCATATAAAAATACTCAGAAATAAATCCATGCATATATGGTCAACCACAAAATAGGGAAAAATAGTCTCCTGAACAAATAATGTTAGGAAAACTGGATATCCACAGGGAAAAGAATGAAACTGGACCCTTGCACCATGCACAAAAATTAACTCAAAATGGATTTGAGACTTAAACATTTGACTTGAACTATAAAACTCCTAGAAGAAAATATAAGGGGAAATCTTCATGACATTGATCTTGGCAATGATTTTATGGATGTGACACCAAAATCATAGGCAATAAAAGTAAAAATTGATAAGTAGGATATCAAACTAAAGAGTTCCTGCAGAGCAAAGAAAACAGTCAATAGAGGAAAAGGCTACCTACAGAATGGGAGAAAATAATTGCAAATACTATATATGACAAGAGGTGAATTTCCAAGGTGTCTAAGGAACACATACAACTCAAGAGCAAAAAAAACTAATAACCCAACTAATAAATGGGCTAAGGAAATTTTTTCCGAAGAAAATATACCAATGGCCAGCAGGTATATGATAAGATGCTCAATGTCACTAAGCATCAGGGAAATACAAATCAAAAACTATAATGAGGTATCACCTCACACGTGTCAGGATGGCCCTTACCAAAAAATAACATAAAACAAAAGACAAGTATAGGTGAGGACGTGAAGAAATTGGAACCCTTGCACACTGTTGGTAGGAATGCAAAATTGCTGCTATGGAAAACAGTATGGAGGTTCTTTAAAAACTGAAAGAAAAAAAAAATAGAGCTACCATACCATCCATTCCTGGGTATTTATCTAAAGAAATTAAAATCAGGATATTGAAAAGGTACCAGTACTCCCATGTTCATTGCAGCACTTATTCACAATAGCCAAGGCATGGAAAAAACCTAAATATCCATCAATGGATAAATAGATTTTTTTAAACATAGTATATATATATATGCAATGAAATATCATTAGGCCTCTAAAAAGAAGTAAATCTTGCAATATATGGCAAAGACAACATGGATGAAACTTGAGGACATTACGCTAAGCTAAATAAGCCATTTACAGGACAAACACTTCATGATTCCACTTATATGAGGTGTGTAAAATAGAGAAGCAAAGAATGAGATGCTTTTCAGGGGCTGGGTGGAGGGGAAAATGGAAAGCTGCCAATCGAGAGGTATAAACTTTCAGTTCAGCAAGATAAGTTCTAGACATCAGCTGTACAGAATTTGGTGCCTACAGACAGCAACATCGTACGATACATCTAAAAATCTGTTAAGGGGGTAGATCTCATGTTAAGTGTTTTATCACATTAAAATAATAAAAAAAATACTACAGACAAATTAAATACACCGAGTGGTGCGAAAACTAATGCTGACCACAGCTACATGGATGGGTACAAACTGTATTCCTTGTAATAGGTGGAATACACACCCAGAAGATAGCTCGTCCAACTCACCCCCTTGCTAACTTCGGAACTCCTCTTTCAGGTCTCAGGGGAAAAACTCTGCAGCCTTGGTTGCCAGAACAGGGCCCACCACACAGTCACACAATAGGGGCTAAGAGAAAAATCACTGGATGCGAAGAGGGATAGATAAAGGGGTACAAGTTTTCCAAGTGTAACATTCCACAATACCATGTTCTATTTTCAGTATCAGTCAGAGGTTATAGGAGTGGTGGGAGAAGGTCAAAGAATTTCTGGAAAGAACCAATCTCACCCTGTAAAACATACTTCCATTTCTCTTCCTGGGGGAAGTATCAATTCTTTCTTCCTTAGATAACCGGAGCCCGGGAATTAACCCCTATTGAACTGGAGAAACTGCGGCTGTACCCCCAATGTAACCATGTCGGTTTTCAACAGAAATCTACATTCTATTTTTAAATAAGAAAGATAGTTGCCTTTTGAAAATCCCCTTTGCTTATTCACAACAGAGTTCCTCAGTGGAAATTTGCTTCCTAGCAAGATTACTTGGAACTCTGAATCACAAGAGAAATCCAATAGAAACTAGCTTAAACCAAAATGCAGATTGATTTATAGATATTCGGGTCTTATGCATGGAGCACAGTAATACTGAGTAAGGGACACGTGGGGCAGGTAGGGAGCGATAGGTAGGGGGCTATGCAACCAGGCTCACAGAAATCCCAGATGTGGAGAAATGTCATGGATAAGATATTAACCAGAGAGAAGGGAACATAATGAATCCACCCTGTTTGTCCTAAATATAGACCAGATATTTACATGATAGTTGCAAATCCATCTTGTTTGTCATAAATGTTATAGACAAGATATTTACCAAATTCCCCTGTCAGTTTTCCATAAAAAACTGACCACAAAAGCTTTCAGTGGCAGCCCATTTGGGACTCCCTCAACTCTAGAGAGCTTTTTTTTTCTTTTCTTTCTGTTCTCACCTTCACTTAATAAACTTTCACTTCACTTCACCCTTTTGTGTCCATGAGATTCATTCTTCAATTCTGTGAGATAAGAAGCCTGCAACCCTGCAACAATACAAGTGGCTAGCACGGTGCCCAATACCATCAGAGTTACTTTTCCTTTGGCATCTTTGTCCATAGATCCCTCTCTGTCTTGGTTTCTGTCCCACAATTACCAAAGGGACAACTTGGTGAAGCTTCAGGGATGTGACCATGCCCAAATTTGGCAAAGTGCCTGCACCAAATTAATTATGGCCAGAATAAAGGTAGTTTAAGAGAAAAAAAAAAAAGCAGCAGCTCCCCTGCAACTATGCTAAACAGGAGACCGAGTTTGCCTGGGAAAGGGGTAAGACAAAACACTGGGCAGACAAAAACAATAGGTGCCTAATACACTGCTTAAATGGGTTGTCTCTTTTCCTGGGTACACTGATCTAGAAACCAACTGAGGCTGAATAAAACAGCCCCTAAGCATCTTGCATTGATTCTTCACATTAAAAACAAGTAAAACAAGACATTTGGCAACATGCAGTAAAAAACACTTGTTTTGCCGCGTGTAGGAACACCGCTTATAATACCCACACGTACACAGGTCCGCAGTTTGCCAAACTGCTTTGATACTGTATCTTCACTTTTGGCAGCCATGCAATGTCACAGAAACACCTCTGCATTTCTCCTGGGCTCCTAAAATCCATTCATCGAGCACTAATATCATGAGTCTCGACCTTCAACACTGTGCCTGATCTCCCCAAACTCCTGCTTCAAAATCCCATAAAGTTCTAAGCAAGGGGGACGGAGTTGCATAACCGGTACAAAGATGATTTCTACAAGGACTGGGTTCTATCGAGTACCCGTGAGCATAAACAGTAAAATAAACACAGATAATTTGAAAAAATAATAAATTCAATAAATAAAGTAGGGGCGGGCCAGAACAATATGGAGGATAATCTGTAGAATGCTTTTTAACGTCTTAACTCCAGGATGCACACAGCATCGGATCCGGCTGAAAGAAATCTTTCCCCTGTTATGATGAAGCTGCCCTCAGTAAATGTTTGTTTACTCACTCAATATGTTTTGTCTGAGTACAGTATATCAACATTTAAATAACATTGCTTTCCAGATATAATGTGCAAAGAAATGCTCGTATCACAGAAGCATGTCCTTAGTGACCTGGGGATATTTATTCACTTCAAAAATAAATTTACTACAGCAAGGAATGGGTCCCAAATTATTCAATAAAAAGGAAATTATCTTCACTAAATTTTTTTGATCAATATATACCCTTTGCTGATTTCTCATTATAATGCTGTCAATATTCAGAGGGAAAAGATCAACAGACCGCAGGACCTGCAGCTCCAGGAGGATATTTGCCATTCGAAGACACTGTATTGCTCATAGCAGATTGGTATGTTTCCCTCTAGTGGTTAAAAGGCATTTAACTCCGTCAACTGAGTCACCTTTTGAAAAACAAAGTAGGAATTGAGAGCAAGGCAGCATTTAGTGAGGCAAAAATTAACATGGGTCTCAAATTAAATGATTTGCAAGTAGAATCAAGTCTGGTTATGATGGAGAAGCTAATTCGTAGTTTAAATACCTGATCAATTTCCACGGGATGAGCAAGGACAGAGAATATTTTAAACTCTGGCTGATGAGAGATGCTGATGACGAGTAAGGAAATGAAAATCAGAAGGGGAAACAATTAAAATACTTAGTAAAACCAATTCATTTTAATGTGGCACAAGATTAGTAATGAAGCAAGATTAGCAATTTTTAATACCATACTGCATTACTTATTTAAAAATCCTTTATTAAAATAATTTCATTTTTGAAAAATAAAAATTCATGCACTGGCTTCATTCCAGTGATGACTGACTGCATTTCTCTTGTGACCCTGAAGCCTCAGGGTGGGCACTGTGATACTTCACAAGGAGGAAAAGCAGGGACACTAATCACAGCAATCACTTGCTGAAATACATCACTGGGCCTAAAATATTCCACTAAACGAGACGAGGTAGTTTTTTTTCTGATGACACAGGTTGCATTTAACTCTTTAACATGCAAGACAATTACATAAAAGACTCTACCTCTCTTCTTCTAAGTACTATGAGCATGGCAGGCTGTTGATGACCAACAGCAAAATGCCACACCAGCTCCAAATATGCACACTGGGGTTCCTTCAGCAATCAAACTTGCTGAAATTAAGGGTCAAAAGATCAGCACTGTAACTTTAGGCAACCCAGGGGAAGACAACAATCTTCCACCTTTGTTGTATTCTGTGAACTGGCCATGATCACAGAATGTGAAAAACAGCTATCAGATCACAGGATCATTTCTGCGCCAGAAAGCACCTGCAGTTATTATGTACGAAAGAAGCTCACAATGCCAGGCTTTCAGAGGCACAGAAAGCTAGCTGTCCTTCCAATTTCTCATAGGGAAATATGTGAACGATATAGAGCAAAGAAAATGCCCATGATACAGACACATACATTAAATCCTTCCCAGCTCAACTATTCAGAGTTTGGTTTACACTATGAATTATTGAAAGAGCATGAAAAAGAAGAGCTAAAAACAGAAGCTAGAAATTAACAGCTCATCACCCATAAAGAGGCTATGGATCCTCAAGGAGAAAAGCGGAACAAAAAGAAACAATTATTCTACAATTCCTCTTTGTGCTTAACAGGTTATAAACAATGTTGCCAATAAATGTATCCTGCCTTTCTAAGGCAAACAGATGGAAATAGAACCTCATTCAAATATCGATCATTTACTTCTTATATTTGTCCATAGTCCACAATGAGCTGGAGAGAAAATATAAGAACAGTGGCTCCAGCCTTCTAGAAAATGGAGCCAAAAGGACAGAAATACAAATCTGCTATTTGCATTTATGTCTTGTTTATACTTAGTAGCAACTATGCAAGCTACAGAGATTGAGCAGAGGCTTAATGGGTTCTTCTTCTTCTTTTTTTTTTTTTTGGAAATCTTAGAGAAGGTTATCAGCTGTGAAACCCAAACTCTGAAAATTCAAAATACACTTATTTCCCATACTGTGGTCGGCTCAAATAGATTAGTCACAAATATGGTAATTACTGAGTCATGTCATGTCAGAACAAAGCAGAGGTATGTAGAAGACCACAACTGTATCTTGTGCAAAAGATAATGTGTAAAAGGCTTCAACCAAGGAGAGCACCCTAGCAGTTATTTTTATTTTAGTTTGGTGTTTTTATTTTCTATTGAGTTTAGGGACATTGAAAAAATCTGAAAAAATTTTTGACCTCTTTGGCAAAGATGAGGTTACAGGATGGGGAGAATGTCACGAAATGTGTCCTAATATCTACTTAATAAGCTATTTCAGTGATCTGAAATATCATTTGGCCTTTCTAGTTGACATGACATTAAAAATGAAGCTTGTGTTTTTGCATGCAGGATGCCTAATTTAGTCATTGTAATTGCAGAGAATTTGATAGGTATATATAAACAGAAGCATCACTGTGTATGTCATAATCATCCTGTGGGAAATCCTATACTATGTTTGAAAAATAGAGCTTTTAATCTAGGAGGTCTGTCCTTTGATTGTAATATTGAGCCAAGCCAGATCTGGAGCTTAAGTTTCTTGACATAGTCCTGTTAAAAAGAAAAAGAAAAAGAAAAAAAGGAAGGATATCTTGGTAAAATGCTATCACACTGGAAGACAGAAGATGGGCGATGAGAACACAGGGACTGTGGGAAAGGCAATACAGATGAAAGAAATAAAAGACCAGCAAATGAGAAATGGAAAATGGATGGCAGACTCCACACACTTCTAGAATATCTTTCACGAAAAGAAAAGACCAATTGTCAAGAACACATATTAGAACTGTATCATGTTTTTTTCTCCCACAGTATACTAATTTCATTTTTTGAAGGATGTGGAAGAGACTTTCTCTCTCTTCACCTCCTATAAATGATTCTCTACTAAGTGCTGCCTCATGGACAAACAAAGGCACAAAGAGGCCAGGGCATTAGTATTTCCCAGGATGTGCACAGGGTGCCTAATGGAGGTAATGAGTGCCCTGGCCGGGAGCCAGGATGACAAGCTCCAGCCACAAAGTGGTGAGTTAAGTGCAAGGCGACCACAGACAAATGTGGAGGCCAACCAAACACTTTTGCTAAACAAAAATTTTTCTGCCACTTGTAACCAGTTTCCCCCCAGCCCTGCTAGGTGGCTATTTCCTGGGCAGTTTTCTGAGTGGTGGTATTGAAACGCCATTTATCATAGAATGGAAAAGTGGGATTAAAGGTCTTAAGTGCTTGGGTATGAAGCCAAAAAGAGAAGGCAAAAGAGCCATCCTTTCTCATTGCAACAAGGAGCTGCTTCTTGCCCCTGCCGTTTTATGCTGAGATTGAGACTCTAAAGCGTCAAGACAATTTTGTTTTAGCATATCACATGGACCTCTACATTTTCCTTAATACTGATGGCACAGATGAATTCTTAACAAATGCCAATAAATAGCATGATGCCCATGAAAGTGAGAAAACATTCACTTGATTATCTCTATGACTTCCAATGGATCTTAGTTTGTGGACGATTGCACTGTTCAGTAAGATACCTATTTTAAGATATTCCCCAGTCTTCCTACCAACGTGCTTTTTCTTTCATATATTCTAAAGCTCTCTCTCCTTGTCCTCCTCCCTCTCCTTCTCAGCAGCACAGGTAGAGAAGTAAAAGGCTATGCAGACTAATTAGATGATATACTGATGAACTGAATACCAGAGATGGTAGACGGGCACACTCATGCTTTATTTACACTTTTCCCTATCAAGCCTGAAAAAGTCAATAAATTGGACTAATGCTTTTGAAAGTTTATAAAGAAAGCATAGTCCTCATATATAGGATTTGTTTAAATTATCTACATTAGGTGCCCCTATAAATTACATAGTCCAACTAACTGACAATGAATACCTCAACTATCCTAAATAGAGAGAAGTTCAGTCATACAGGATTTTACTAGTGAAAGCTTCCCATGCGTTCTTTCTAACATAAGTTTTACAAGTACTGTGAGTTTTACCTACAAGCCCATTGCAATGTAACACTATTTCACTACAAGTCTGAGAGAGCAGCACTAAGAGATGAAGAGTGGATCCTGGAGGATTTAACTGGGTCAGAGGTGACTCTCCCAGCTGAAAGAGAAAGGGACAGAGAGCATATACAGAAACAAGATGGTTACTTCCAAGTAAAGGGATTGATACTATTTTCCACCTGCCCCCAACCATGCGTTCTTCCTGAACCACTGCAGAAAGGTAGAAATTCTTCATGATTTTCCTGACGATAAGGCTCTTATGGCTTGGGTATAAAGCATGCTAGACAGGCTACATTTAGAGATGAGTAGATTTTCCAAGCTGTGAAGAGATCACAGATCGATGTTACCTGGGAGGCAGAACCAGCATTATTAGTTCAGTATGTAAAGAAAAGTAGCATTTCAATTCAAGAAAACTGAAAAGGAAATTTCAGCTTTTTCTGAGATTCTTCACGGGCAGGTAACATGCCAGAAAGGTCAAGAATGCTGAACCCTTAAGTCCCCTGCACGACGCAGGGTGGGGGTTTGGGGGGGCTGGGGCGGTTAAGGAATAAAGCCTTTAGTGCCATAAGAGAAGTCAGTAGGTCAGTCTGACTCCATACAGTTCCTGTAAGAGTTTGTAAGAGTTCTCAGTGTCTATATGCAATCTAGATTCTTCATGTTGGATTATACATGTTATATATCTTCTGTGAATTAAACATCTTAGCATAACTTTCTGGCAGAATTATGTGTCTTATAATTCACATATTTCCCAGAGTGCCGCAAAGTAACAAGAGTTGAATTTGCCACCCAGCAATATTGCAGGAAACTAATTACCTGGGGGAATTCATGAAAGATTGCATAGATTACTGTGCCTCAACAATAAAGTAATGAGACCAGTTTCCACAAGGCATACATAAAAATCACATCTATCTGGTGTATTGATTTATGCACACATTTTAGAAGATCTATGCAAATCTTACTGACTCAATCCTTTCCACTTTACAAAGGCTTTCCTACTGATAAAGCTGAACGCCGTATTTCTCTCCTCTGGACTTATTTTGCATGCCCCTCATTTAGAACCTGGTCTTTAGGCAGCTATTGGTAGGTATCTTGCTATGTGTATGTGTATCACCCGTTCAAAACTGCCTTTCCACTAAAATGGAAACTGTTTAGTTATCTACTCTTGCACAACAAATTACCCCCAAACCTAGCAGTTTAAAACAAGTCTTATCTTACGTAGTTTTGGACAGTCAGGCATCCAGTAGTGACTCTAGCCGCCGGCTAGTTCAGTGTGTCTCGTGGGGCTTCCGTCAAGTCGTCAGTCAGGGTTCTAGTCATCTAAAGTTATCACCTGGACTGGAGGATACACCTGCTTGAGTTCCCCGCTTGTTGGAGGTCTCAATTCTTCACTATGTGAGCCTCTACACTGGGATCGTCATGATAATGCAGTGTCCCAGAAATCTAAATTGCTGAGACAGAGAAAGAGAGAAAGGGAGACAGGCACAACCAAGACAGAGCCACAGTATCTTTTATAACCTAGTCCCAGAAAAGTCAATATCATCACTCCTACCATGTTCCAGTATTCCACCAGACCACATAAAAGGATTACACAATCATGTGAATATAGGAGGCAGGGATCACTGGGAACCATCTTAGCAAAAAGCCACCACAAAAAAGACTGCTTCACCACTCACCGTTTTAGAGATTCTGACGTGATACGCTGTGTAGAATAAGGAGCCAATAAATATTTGTTGAATTTATTATATACTCCATATCCTTAGAATATATTACTCATTTACTCCTTTATTCTTCACCAACTGTCACTTCATTTAAACACATTAATGATGTAACATTATATTACTCTCAGTCGGTTTACTAACAATTACAGTGTTACACTAGGACTAAAATGGTAGAGGAACATTTTGACCATGAACAAACACATATGACTTTTAGTTAGATTATTTGGTCACATTTTGTTTTTCTTTCTCGATATTTATTCATACACGAAGTATTTACTGACCTTTCACATGTTGCTAAGGACATGAAACTACAATATATTTTGATGAATATTATGGGAAGGGAAATAAAGAGTCATGGGGAACCATAAATCTGAAAACACTTGTGACATTTAGCAAAATTAAAAATATGGAATGTAAGATAGAAAATAGGTCTATAAAATACATTACTATTTCAAGGAAAAATTAAACTATGTTTCTACAAGCTTGTGATAGTGTTGATTGTACCAAAAAATCATAATAATTGGATATGAAATTGGATCTCCTACTAGAAAATATAGATAAGAGTCCCCACATATAATTTATAAAAGGAGGGAACACTGAGCATATAGAACCATGCAGAGGCTGTATTAGCAGATGCTGTTGATAATCTACCTTGCCTTCAACTATTCAACACATTTTTAAAAAGATTTTATTTATTTATTTGACAGAGCGAGAGAAAGCACAAGCAGGGGGAGCAGCAGGCAGAGGGAGAGGAAGAAGCAGCCTCCTCACAAAGCAGGGTGCCCCACGAGGGGCTCAATCCCAGGACCCTGGGGTCACTGGGATCAGGACCCGAGCTGAAGGCAGACCCTTAGCTGACTGAGCCACCCAGGCATCCGTATTCATCACATTTTCTTTCTTGAGAGATCCCAGTGTTGTTCAGATTTCTACCTGCCCCCCCACCCACAGAATTTAGTGCCCCAATGACTGTACTCAGTCTTATTTGAATAATTAGTTCCAATCATTTTTCCACTTAGCCTGAAAATTTCATGGATAGCGACAAGGTGGGCCTTAGAAAGAATTTGGAATGAGGTGAAATTGACCCATACTCTCTGTAGTGGGTTCACCAGTGGCTTCCAAAAGATATATCTATGTCCTAATCCCTGGAAACTGCAAATATGACCTTATTTGGAAAAAAGATCTTTACAGATGTAATAATTAAGTTAAAAATATTGAGATGAAATCATGTGAGATTAGGGGACCCAAAATCCAATGACAAGTGTTCTTACAAGAGACACAAATGAGAGACATGTAGAGAGAAAAGGGGAAGGCTGTGTGAACATGGAAGCAGAAATTGAAGTTTCAGAGCCAAAAATTAAACCCTTGGAGCCACCGAAAGCTAGAAGAGGCAAAGAAGGATTCGTTCATAGAACCTCAGGAGAGAACACAGGACTTCTGGTAACAGCACAGATCTGCCAATTCCAGACTCCTGGCCTCCAGAACTAGGAAAGAATAAATTCCTATTGTTTTAAGGCACATGGTTTGTGATATGTGTTCCAGCAGCTTTGGAAATTGATATACCCTCCAACCTAAATAATATCTCAATTCTAATTTACAAGTTCTTTTTGTAGTAGGGTCAGTTTTTCCCAAAGCGAACACCAGTAAATGCCAACATCTGCAGCTACTCTTCTCCACACCAGTGACCACATGACCCAGGATTCTCTTTCTTTAGGAGGGTGAGTCAACTTATCAATCAACTAACTCAAACAATTGATTAATAAATAAAAATACATTAACTGATTCACACCCATGTTACCTTTTGAGAATAACATAATTATTAATAGGAACTTTCTAATGGCTATTTTTAAATTAAACAATTATTGATCAAGTACATACTGTGTATCTTTGCCAGTTCAGGGAAGAGAGCGTTAAACAAGACAGATGGATAGCCACCCATAAAGAACATATATGTTGGTTTTCACCTCAATGTACCATGTACTTAACATATATTATTTAATTTAATTCTCACAATGATTTTTCTAAGAATGATTATCCCAGCTGATAGATGAAAAAGCAGAGGTTCAGAAGCTGTAAATTTTTTGTCCACATTTGCATGTCAATTAAGCTCCCAGAGGCAGGTCAGCCTAACTCTAGAACACACGCCTGGGCAACCCTGGTAGAGTTGGCTCCGGGGGCCAGCGGTCTCCTCTTTCACAGCCTGGCCCCTTCCCCTGTCTTCACTCCTCCCCTTTCATTCCATTCTTTCTTCTCTTTTGATAGGCAGGATAAATAGTGAGGTGTTGGCAACTTATTATTTTACCATTCCCAGCAGCAGCATCTTTTGATAGAAGGCCTCAAAGAGAAGCAAACGCTTAGCCCAGTGGCAGCAAGCTGGTGAGGGGCTGGTAGTGGTAGTAACGGTGGTTAGCAGGGCTTATTTGCTTGACCAGGGCTCTTGTGTACATATTTCCCGAGGCTCATCTCATAGCATCTTTGTCAGTCAAGTATTCATTCTACCCCCATATTAGAGAGGAGAAAACAATGGCCTAAAAATTACTTAAGTGGTAGAAATCAGATTTGAATCCAGATTTACAGGCTCCAAATCAAGTATGTATGTGAAAGTCTTTTGTAAGTTACAGAGGATTCTGCCAATGTTTGTGCAAATATCTGTTATCAAAAAAAGTGCCTTTTCTGTTGTGCCATGTGGCCACCTAATGGCTATTTTCATCACATTTACAGTCAGACTTGGAATAGGTCAGCATTTAACAAAACTCAACTCTCACCACTTAATAACCTCCCATTCTACTCATAGGCTTAGTCCCAGAGATAAATGTGGGATAACCTGTGAAAGATGAATAAAAGAAAATATTTTAGGGACAAAAAATATCATCTGTGAAGAAGTTGCGACAAGAATAGAAAATGAGAAAAAGAATGTAGATTCTGATTGAAAGCTTGCAGAGTAGTGTTTCCCAGAGTGTGGTTCAAAGAACAATAGTTCTAGAAAAGGTTTTTCAGGAGAAGTGTTGTCTGGTCAAATAAGCAGCTGTGTAATAATTCCATCTTGGAGGTAAAATGTAAAATCATTTCAAATGTTATGTTATTTTTAAAAATCAGTGAAAAATGAAGACTGAGAAGAGAGAAAGAATTTCAGAGATCATTCCAGTATATATATGCCTGGTTACTAGTTTAGTTAGGGTTCTGATATCAAGGTACAGGAATCTTGGGGTAATACAGATAACCTGTTTCTCATCTATCACCTGCTAGCTGAATGATCTTCAGTAAATTACTTCACAGTTTCAGTTTCTTCACATGTAAAATAGGGAAATACCTATTAGGTTATCTTTTGCTCACTTGTGATAATTCATGTAAAACACCTATGCTTTTTACATGTAATGTGTCCTATAGGCAGAAGTTCTCAATAAATGGCCACTCTTTTATTTTGTTATCTCTGTGGTTATTATGGTAGTCAGTAGCTGAGACAATAATAACCAACATCTCTGCGGCCACCTGTCCCACTCACAGAAATGCAGTTATCGGAGAGGTTCACATTTTAAAATACAAAATAATTGATCCCAGCAGAGATGGCAAAATAGAGCTATTACTTCATGGGGGAAACTCTTCAGAAACCTGAAGGAATTTATTAGCATATCTAAAGAAAGAATCAAATAGGGCATTGGGCTCCCTTGAAAGCCTGGAAAAGGAGAAACAGAAAGATAAAGCTTAGTACTCATGTCCAAGAGGAAGAACTTCAGCCAAGTTTCTCAAGTGTTCTGGTGCTTGAGGCAAAGTCAAACACACTGTAGAAATGACTGTGGAATCATAGCCCCTCGATTTAAAATGTCTTTGCCCTTTTGACAAAATGGTCCTGAATTTTTGTGTTTGTATCAAGCCACCAACCTGCATTACCCCAGTGCCAATAAACACTGGATTTATCTAACTTTCAGTACCGAGTTGAAGAGTGTGCCCCCAAAATTTGTATCCACCAGGAATCTGTGACTGGGATCTAATGTGAAAATAGAGTCTTTGAAGATGTAATCAAGTTAGGATGATGATGCCTTACTGGATCAGGGTGGACCCTGACCCCAAAATGACTACGTTCTTATGGGGGGGGGGGAATTTGGGACACAGAAACACACAGAAAAAAATGCCACAGAACAAAGGGGGGGCAGAGATTAGTGAGGCACTTGAAAACCAAGAAAGGTCAAAGATCGCCAAACACCAGAAGCTAGTCAGAGGCAAGACATAATCTTCCTCTAGAGAAGTGTGGCTCTGCCTATACTTTGATTTCAAGCTTCTTGACTCTAGAGCCATGAAAAAATAGTCCTAGGCCATCAGATTTGGGGTGATTTGTTATGGCAGCTGTAGGAAACCAATACACTTCCCTTTGTTATGACATCACGTTCACCAAGAAGTTTTCTGGATAAGATTCATTTCCCAAGAAGGTAAACACATAAAAAGAAACATTTAAGTATATGTAAGTTTCAAATTCCTGTCTCTGTGGTAATTACTTTCTGTTTGCAAACTGGAATTAGAACTTTTATCCAACTACCTTATGAACTTTTTATTTTTTTCAAAGATCTTATTTATTTATGAGAGAGAGAGAAAGAGCACGAGCAGGGGGAGGGGCAGAGGGACAAGCAGACTCCCCACTGAGCAGGGAGCCGGATGCAGAGCTTGATTCCAGGACCCTGAGACCATGACCTGAGATGGTCAGATGCTTAACCGACTGAGCTACCCAGGCGCGGCTCCTTATGAACTTTCAGACACAGCCTGCTGCTGAAAGATAAATCTGCTCTTAGCGGATGTGGACAATGTCAGCTTTCTTGAATATACTTTCCTGGGGCAAGGGATATTGAAAGAAGCCTCTCTTTGGGGCTCTGGGCCTGTGGTCTCTCTCTTGCTGATCTTGATACTGTATGTCTTCCACTGTACCAACAAAGGTTGGCGGAGCAGCAAATAATCCTTCTTCAATGATATTTTATTGTTACTTTCCCAGTCAGAACCCACAAATAGGTTTAATTACCACTGAGGTACTGAAAAATGGCTAAGTGACAAAGAATTCACAATAATAGTAACTCCAACAAATTAGCATTAGCCTTCATAAATGTAACCAGACATTTGAAAATATAAGATTACTTTTTTTTAAAGTTCATGTGTTGTATCTTAGAATAATAAACATTTTGGTATTTTGGACATAGCTGAAGTATGAGATTAAGAAATAGTAATAATCATACCAACATTTCAGTATACAACTTTTAGGCTAGACAAATTAAAATAATACAAATATATTCGAATTTAGCATTAATTTTCCCAAGGAATCACACGCATGGTATAAGTATATGGAAAACATTTTTCAGTCATTAATTTATTCATTAAATCAATTAAGAGACATTTCTTGAGTACTTACGATGGGCCAGGAAATATGCTAAGTGCTGGAAACACAAAAATAAATAGGACATATGATCCATGCCTTCAAAGAACTTGTTCTCAAAGGGAAACAGACACAAACAGATAATTACACTAGATTGATTCGAGTGCTATAATAAAGGTATAAATGAAATACTGTTAGGCCCCTGAAAAAGAGCTAATAACTTCTTGAGGGAGGCAGGAAATGCTCATTCAGTTTCCTGGTAACATTATGCTAAACAAGTACAACACAGCCTATTTGGCAATATATCTATAAATTCTAACCAATTTATTTAAATCAATATTAGTCATGGCCTTTTGAATGAATTGAATTCTGAGCATATTTTAATTAAAAATTAAATTCCAGTAAAATTCACATGAGTTGAGCCAATCTTCCTTTCCATGCCCATCGTTCTCTAAGAAAATTTCATTTTTTTTAAAGATTTTATTTATTCATTTGAGAGAGAGAGAGAGACAGAGTATGAGTGGGGGGGAGGGGCAGAGGAAGAAGCAGACTCCCTGCTGAGCAGGTACCCCCCCCACACACACACACACAACCCTGACTGCAGGGATGGATCCTGGGACCCTGGGATCATGAACTGAGCCTAAAGCAAATGCTTAAACTACTGACCCACATAGGCGCCCCACTAAGAAAATTTCTGATAACTCAGTTGATTTTCTTCATCAATAAATATTTTTCCCAGCACACACATGGTGGCAACACCTTAGATTTCTTTTACCACAGTATAACTAAAAGAAAAATCAGCTAAAAAGTAAAGCAAGAAACTCACTTTCTTTCAGTCTTCTCTGCCATGTAAAGAGATTAATACTCATAACTGCCTTCTTCTAGCAAGTAAAAAGTCAAACAAACTGAGAACCAAATCTTCTCGGGCATATCAAAAAACTCAAGGTGGAAGGCAAACCACCAACCACCCTGAAATCAGGAGAAACAGGCAAATAATAGCCACGATCTGCTTACTTGGAGCAGAAACCGTAACCTGTAGGAATACTTCCATGGTAATTTTGACAAATTGCTGGAGATTGAGTGTGGACTACTTGGAGGTGAGAAACTACTGGGGTCACAGTCACAGGGAGCAACCACATGTGGGCAGTTACCTTTAGGAATCCCACCACATTCTCAAGGTCAGGAGCAGAAAAAAATTCCCATTCCTGGATCTTCCCTGACATGTTAAAAGAAGTTCTTCAGGGAAAAGTATAATGACAGAGGTCAGAAACTCAGATTTACACAAAGAAAGAAAGCAATAGAGAGGGCATGAATGAATTAATACTGCCGGTGAAAACATGACATTGTGCATTTGTCAATTCCCATATAACTTTACCAATGAAGAGTGAACCTTAACATACCAAAAAAATAAATAAATAAATAAACAATAAAACAAGAAACTTTAGGAGATTGGGGAATCTTAGAAAGGACTGCAGACTATTTTCAGAGAGTCTAACTTACTATTAAAAATGTATGAAAAGACTCTCATGAAAGGATTTGGGGGCGGGAGCAGGTGTTGGCCTGGGTAAGTGGAAATGAATGAATTCTGTAAGACTGAAGGCAAAAGGAACTATAACACTGTCCTTTATTTGAGAAAGTTGTTTTCCATGTAGGTTAACAATTCTCATACTGCTATGCATGGCGTAAGCAATTTTGTTAATGAATGGTGGATGATCTGAGTCAAATTTCTCACTATTCAGGTCAGAGTTTACAAATAAGCAAAAAGGAGGTATGGTAACAGACTAGAATGGGAGACACCAGGATGAACTCAAATTTAGCTTACTATAGATACAGATGGTTATATATAGAAATATTTACAGATATGTGTATATATACAGATTAGTACACACACATATTTCTTTGTCCCGTCAGCTAAGAGGCCCTAAAAGCAATGGCACCCCAATAACAACGAGCATATCTAGCAAACAGATATTGTTTTGTAATACCTTTCTTTTTTTCTCTGTAAGGAACCGCCAACTCTGACATAAATAGCTGATTGTAGGACTAGGGCAGGAAGTATACAAGATGGGTCTGCAGTACCTTGTAGAGCCCAAAGGTAAGAAAATTGTCAGAAAAACCTCAAAATGATGGGCAGATATCAAAGGTTACAGGTGCCAACTGAGAGATTTCCCAGTGGCTACAGGAGGAACAATTTGATAAAATATATAAAGCAGCATTGAATTATAACTCAGAGTATAAAATAAATAAATAAGTCTGTAATGCTAATAAATGATTGAGCAATTAAACAGAAGGGAAAGGAGAAACAACCTGAAGAATTCTAAATAATTTATGAGGCATTGAATTATAACTCAGAGTATAAAATAAATACCCATAAGTCTGTACTGCTAATAAATGATTGAGCAATTAAACAGAAGGGAAAGGAGAAACAACCTGAAGAATTCTAAATAATTTATGAGATACTCTGCCTTAAAGAAGGGGAACATAACTCTCTACTCTGGGCACCTGGGTGCCTCAGTTGGTTACGTATCTGCCTTTGGCTCAGGTCATGATCTCAGGGTCCTGGGATCAAGCCCCATGGGGAGCTCCGTGCTCAGCAGGGAGTCTGCTCCTCCCTCTGCCCCTCCCCCAGCCCCTGAGCCCTCCAGCTCTCTCTCTCTCGTTCTTGCAAAAAAAATAAATAAATAAAATAAAAAATCTTAAAAAAAATAACTCTCTACTCCTTAAGTGTGGACTGTACATAATGACTTCTTCCAATGAGTAGAGTATGAAAAAGGGGGTTAGCAACTTTACAGTGGAGAAACCTCACAAACACTACTTCAGCTAGTGATAATCAACATCATCAGTGAGAAATCATGCTGATAGTATGTACTATTGACATGATGTGAAAATGGCACTTTACCTCTGTGACCTTCCTTATAAAACCCTATAACTCCTATCTCATCATGAGAAAAACATCAGACAAATTCCAATCGAGGGCCATCATACGAAATGCCTGACCAGTATTGCACAAAACCATCAAGGTCATAAAAACAAAGAAATTCTGAGGAGCTGTCGCAGTCAAAAGGGGTCTAAAGAGACACGACAACTAAATGTACTGTGGTATCCTGGACAGTACCCTGCAAGAGAAAAAGGACCTTAGGTACAAACGAAGGGACTCTGACTGAATATGGGCTCTAGTTAACAGTAAGATCAATTTGGGTTCATTGGGTGTAACAGATTTATCGTGCTAATGTAAGATGTTAACAGTAGGTGAAACCGGATGTAGGGTAGATGGGAATTCTTTGTACTATCTTCCCAATTTCTCTTTAAATCTAAACTGCCCTAAACAATAAAGTTTATTAAAAAAAAAAAAAAGGAAGAAACCCATTCCCAATTTTAAAAAAGACATTATTTAATTATTCTAACTCTAATAAACAAAATGTAAAACAAGAATTATGCTGCTTCCCTTTTAGTGATTCTCATGCTTTTCTATTTTGGGGAGATTTTACCCTCTAAATACTCCAACAATACAGGAGCATTCTCAACTGTTATAGTCAAAAATAGGTACTTTCAAGGATAGTGGAAATCAGTCACCTTCAATCAGCTTGACTGTCAATACCAAGAAAACACTGCAGGTTAGAATTTGGATCTCTCCTTCCTTCCCTTGAATGTGTGAAAAATATTATACCCCTCTTTATTTTCTGTAGTAATCTTGTAGTATTTTTATCTAGGCACATGTTAGCCCTGCAAGATACATGAAGGGTGGCAGACAATAAAGGCTTTAAGTACTATGAATAGTCCTTAGATATTGTCATTAATGACAGGATGGGTGAATTTTCATCATCTATAAGTTGCATTACTATTTTTTTCTGTTTGTTTATTGTGAGGATATTTTAAACAAAATCTACTTGGAATGAGAGTGAAAACTAAAAAATAAAAGCAGTTTAAAATTTTTAAAGGATAAAGATAATTTGGCAGGGGGCACCATGCTTAACATTATTTGTTTGGTTAAAACAAATGTTAACAGGTTATTAATTGTCAGTAACTGACAAGGTGATAAAAAGAATCTATTAAAGAAATATTTGGCATAATAAACTTAAGATAAAACTAAAACATTTTCAGCAATCCATTCATTTTCTGATTATTCTAATAGCATACAAGCTAAGGGCTTTTCAGTAGCCATAACCGCATAGATATTCAATTAAATTTTTTTAAAGAGGAAGGTGAGGTAAATTACCCCTGATCTCCCCTTTCTCTGACTGCTGCCTTTTTTGCCTGCTCTCATCCAAAGTCCATTCATTTTTCTGAGGCCCAATTCTCCATACACTTAACCCACAATTATTTGCTTAAATGCTCCAGCATTAATTGAATTCCTACAGCTTTTATAGCTTTGTAGCAGTCATCCTGGAAATTGCTATGCATTATTAGGTATTACATTCTCTAGCAATTTTTTAATTTTTAGAAATTATATGACATCTTTGGCCAATTGTATATTCCTAGAAGACCAGAACCATGACAAATACTTCTTTGATCTAGCTTCCATTATCTAATAAAGTGCCAAACACTACTGGGCATTAAAGAAATATTTTCTGATTAATACAGTAATGGTATAATCTAATCTATTCATTGAAGCAAGAATTTGTAAACAGCAGTGTTTATTTATACGTTGGTTTTCTCTAAAACCTATGGTTGAAAATGTTTTCCTAAGTTCTTTAATATAATATTTTCTTTCTTAATTATTTTAGCAAAAGTCAAACAATGTTGGAACATTTTCTCACCATTTTAATATGCAAAAGATCATCACATAAGTGAGATAATGTATTAAATAAAGAACAAATTTTGTTTTGATAAACAAGTTAAATAATAACAAAAAACAACCATGTATTAGACCGTAAATAAATCCTTGATAAATTTTAAAGATTTAACTTTAATGGATTATGTTCTCTGACCATTACACAATATAATTAGAAATCAATAGGTAAAGGATTGCGGGTTTTCAGTAAATGTAGGTTTGGGGTTTTTGTTTGTTTGTTAGCTTAATTTGTTTGTTTGATTTTTTCCAACCCTCTTACTGAAACCAACTAAAAATAATGGATAAAATAAAAGAATAATCTTCATAAATTCATCATAAATCTGATGAAATATTAAGGACTTCTCAAGTTACAATCTAAAAGAAAGTACGAACAAGAGAAAGAATGAAAACTTGAACCCACTCTGCTGAAAGTCCTTTGCTGTGGTTGAATCTAGCTGTGGCTTGGAAGGACTCCACAAAGCCTAGGGTCACTCAAGGTGAGGACTTTGATTAGAAAGCTTAGCACATTAGGCTGTAACACTAAAGGCTACATTGTCATGGTAAGATGAACCCTCTATCTCTTTGCAAGGGAGCAGGGAAGAAATCCATCCTCCAGTGTCTACAAATACCTGTAACCCTTACTGTGTTATAGAGCTCAACTTGTCTCATTAGAATTGTCCCAAAGTAATCTCAAGACCTGAATTTAGTTTAATGTGATCCTGGGATGTTAGTGCCAATAGACACTGGAAAGAAATTGATGCACTTCCCTCTCAAGGGCAGCATCTCTAGTTGGCCCTCTGAGAATGCTCACAAAAAAATGTTTATGATGCTAAACTCAAACGGAAAAATAATAAAGCATACAAGATAATAAGGCAACGTGTGAAATCTAGCAGAAACAACAGAACACAGACACAGAGTAAAAGACTTCAGACAACTTATCAGCTGCAAATAATTTCTGAAAAGAGAGAAAGGCTTACTCTGTTTTTAAGAAAAAGAGGACAAACTAGGCGAGAGTATGTAATAAGAAAATATTTCTAGGGGCGCCTGGGTGGCACAGCGGTTAAGCGCCTGCCTTCGGCTCAGGGCGTGATCCCGGCGTTGTGGGATCGAGCCCCACGTCAGGCTCCCCTGCTATGAGCCTGCTTCTTCCTCTCCCACTCCCCCTGCTTGTGTTCCCTCTCTCGCTGGCTGTCTCTATCTCTGNGCTTACTCTGTTTTTAAGAAAAAGAGGACAAGCTAGGCGAGAGTATGTAATAAGAAAATATTTCTAAAAATATATACATTACTGAAAAAGAGAGTTATAGAGGTGAAAAATATAATTGAAATTTAAAGCTCATGCATGAATATGGCAGCAGATTAGTCATAAAAGAAGAAAAAATAGTAAAACAATTCTGAGCCAAAACAATTCTGAAAGTAGCACATAGAGGGAAACACAGTAAAAAAAACCAAGAATGAATTCAAGAGGTAAGGATGGAAGAGTGAAAAGCTCTAAAATATTTTTGAGTTCCAGAGAAAGGAGAAAAGAAGGGGCAGAAAGGTATTTAAAAAGAAAATAGCTGAGAATAGTCAATGAACAAAGTCAAAACTGCCTGGGTAGCGCAGTCGTTAAGCGTCTGCCTTCGGCTCAGGGCGTGATCCCGGTGTTCCGGGATCGAGCCCCGCATCAGGCTCCTCTGCTGCGAGCCTGCTTCTTCCTCTCCCACTCCCCCTGCTGTGTTCCCTCTCTCGCTGGCTGTCTCTCTGTCATGTAAATAAAAATAAAATCTTTAAAAAAAAAATTTAAAAAAAATTCCAAGTATATTAAATAAAAATAAATGCAAACTTTGACATATTTAATAAAACCACAGAAAATAAAGGACAAACTTAAAAAATCCTAAAATAGAAAAAATGGCAGTGAAAATTAGATTGATATTGAATTCTCAAGCTCAAAAATGATAGTGATGCACCATGCAAATATTAATCAAAAGGCAGTTGATATCAGACAAAAATTTTGAAAGAAGACAACTTTGTAACAATATAAAATCTTTGGTTTATGAAAATAATATAACAGTTTTGAATTTGTATGCTTTGAAAAACATAGTCTTAAAATTCATGAAGAAAGAATATATAAATTTGCAAAGAGAATTAGACCATAATCTGCATGAGAAATTTTAACATACTTCTTAATAATTGACAGAAAAATCAGGCAAAAAGGTTAGTGAGCTTCCCTATAATCCAGCAATCACAGTACTGGGTATTTATCCAAAGTATACAAAAAACTCTAATTCAACAGGAAACATACACCCCTATGTTTATTGCAGTATTATGTACAATAGCCAAGATATGGAAGCAGCTCACTGTCCATTGGTAGATGAATGGATAAAGATGTGTTATATATATATATATATACACATATATATATATATATGTATATATATACATATATAAGGATATTATTCAGCCATAAAAAATGAAATCTTGCCATTTGCAACAACATAGATGGAGCTAGAGAGTCTAAAGTTAAGTGAAATAAGTCAGAGAAAGACAAATACCATATGGTTTCACTGGTGTGGAATTTAAGAAACAAAACAAACAAGCAAAAAAAGAGAGAGAAAGAGAGAGGCAAACCAAGAAACAGACTCTTAACTACAGAAAACAAGCTGATGGTTACCAGTGGGAGGTAAGTGGGGGAATGGGTAAAATAGGCGTTGAGGATTAAGGAGCACACGTGTGATGAGCACCAGGTGTTGTATGGAAGTGTTGAGTCACTGTTTCACACACCTGAAACTAATATGACCCCCTATGTTATCTGTACTGGAATTAAATAAAAACTTAAAAAAAAAAAGGTCAGTGAACTTATAGAAAGTAAGCACACACAAAAACCCATGCACATTAAAACACACGTGAAAAGAAAACTTCTTTTCTAGGACACATAGACTATTTATAAAAATTGATTTTATACTGGACCATAAAATAAATTTTAAAAAGTTTCAAAGGATTAAAATCATATTAGGATGTTCTCTCATTATTAAACAATTAAGCAAGAAATAAATAATCAAATAACTAAAAAATTTCCCTATGATAGGAAATTTAAAATTTTAATTTAAAAAGTACCCATGATTTAAAAGTTTTTAAAAAGAACAAAAATTAGAATAACAAGTTTGAATAATAACAAAAAATAAAGCCAATAAACTACAGCTGACCGTTGAACAACATGGGATTGAACTACCCAGATCCACTTATTTTTTTCAATAAATGCAAAACAGAACTGGAAATGTATTTTCTACTCCTTATGATTTTACTAATAACATTTTTTCTAGATTACTTTATTGTAAGAATACAGTATGTAAAACATAGATAATACAAAATATGTTAATCAACTGCTTATGTTACCCATAAAGCTTCCAGTCAAGAGTAGGCTATTAGTGGTTAACTTTTTGCAGAGTCAAAAGTTCTACATGAATTTTCAACTGCACAGGACATTGGCATCCCTAACCCCATGTTGTTTAAGGGTCAGCTGTAGAATGCAGAAAAGCTGTATTAAGAGCAGAAAGTAATAAAAGAAAAGAAAAACAAATATACTATAGAAAGGATCAAAGGCACAGGTTTTATTCTTGGAAATTGTCAAGGAAAAATTGTCTATCTCTCAAGAAACTTAAGTTAGGGAAAAGACAAGAGTAAGCGATATCAGTAACAAAAGAGGGGACATAGCTACAATTTCTACAGACATTAAATGAATAATGTCTTATAAAAATGTTATGTCAATATATATAAAAGTTTGGAGAAATATAAAAATATAATGTAACTAAAGTGACTGAAAAGGAAATGTTAATATAGTCCAGGAGATTGAATCAGTAATTTTCTTCAAAGAAAACTGCAATACAATATGTGTCCAGCAGTAAGGTCTAGTATTTTCTATCTTACATAAAATCTTCTGGAGGAGTAAAGAGTTAGAGAGAAGAAGGAGGGAGAGAGGAGGAATAGGGGAGGGAGAGGGGGATGCCCCAATTAGGACAAAAGTTGTTCAAACTGGATATCATAGTATTTAAATTTTAAAAAACTCTAGTTCTTTCAATTTGTCTTTCCAGAAAGTATTATACTTAAGATTGAGTTTGACATACTCCCCAATTATTCATTTCTTTTTCTTATTGATTTTTAAAATATTTTTTCTTATTAATGTATGTTTCCATTGATTATATTATTGTAATTATGATAATTATATTATTAATGTTGTAATATTTTAAGGATAGCCACAAGAAGAGGAAAAATATAAAATCAGTTACTTTAAAAAACATTTGCTGATAGTTAAAATATCACAGCAGTAGTTAAACATTCTTAATTTCCAAGCACATTAAACTCTTAAAATTATGGGTCATAATCTCTATAAAAGGGTAAAAAATTATTTGTCTTACAATATTGTTTTATACTTTTAAAAGACACCTTAAGGGTCGGTGAGAACATATTTCAATGCTTCTNGTGTTCGAGAACACTCTGTGACCGTCAAAGCAAAACATACATGTCACTCTTCTCCATCAGGAGAATTACGGAATTTGTGGGACAGGGAGGTACGAGAATATAACGTATCAATTTCTACTATTAATTCAGATGCAGAAGCAACAAAATCAGCAGAGTCCTTCCCACAAGATCATGTTGGCTTCCCTTTCCTCCCCACTGTGAACCTTGCCCAAACCCGCAGATGAATTCGGATACCCTTCTTCTCCACCTGCAACATGTATGTAATATGGTGCCTTGAGAAGTTCTGTCCAACAGAGACATTAAAGTCTGAGCCTCTGTCCTTCTTAAGTACCCCAGAATCCTTAGACTGGTGTATACAGCTGTCAGTCATCCTCCAGAATGGTCCCTGGCCTAATTATCCTCATCATTAAAGCAGGTAAGATCAGGGTAGAAGAGTAAAGAGGGATCGAGGGCCTGGAGGGAGAGAGCCACTCTGAGCCAATAAGGAAGGCTTTGTATTTACTTCTAGTTGCAAGAAGCACGGCAGTGACTTATGACAACCAAACAAACTTCTGTTTTCAGCTCATCCGAATCCTTATATAAGGGTAGCAAGGTCATTATTGCTGACACCATCAATTTTGCGACTCTTATCTCAGCAGTCACATTGCTTTCTGCCTGGTGCCAGGAGGATTGTTTGACTGATTCAGGCTTGACTTGCATAGTGGCGACCTTTTTTTCAGGAGTCCGTCTTAATCCGTGGCATCTCTGTCATTACAAGAGATTACAAATTACAAATCTCTTGTTTTCACTCAGTAGGAAGAGTGACTTTTGTTATCTTCCCCTTCATAGAAAAGTTCTTTTATCCCAAGGAAGTCTAGCCTTTCGATAGTCACGCGATTTCTTTTGTTTTTCTTGCTCCATTTTGACATTCTATCTCCATCGCTCTTAGCCACTAACCTTAAATTTGGGCTCTCTCTACTCGAGGACATTTTCTAGGGTAGCAAGGCTGATTGAGTTAGTTTATCTATACTCCTTTGGGTCAGTTTCTTATTTTCTAGTCACCTTCAAAAGCATTATAAACCCAATCCAGGCAGTAAGAGCTCAAATACTAGCCAGTGCCTCATCTATGATTTCCTGTGGGAGTTTAGTTCTCTCATGAATTCTCCCTGAGAGCCCCAAAGCTTGTTACAACAGCCAGGACCCACTACAAAAAAACCCAAATAAATTTAAGGTTGGCATGATAGGCTGCAGGAGGTGCTGAGCTGTAAGATGGCTCAGCTATTACCACTCTTCTCAAGAAACCTTATGCACCTGCCCCCCATCCCCCAAGCAAATCAGCCAAGATTCCAATGATTTTCTAGGTTTCTGCCACAGAAGTCATGAATATCCCTTGTCTCACCTGTGTGTTGTACTTCTCTGTAACTGCCCTTAAGGGGGTCAGAAAAATTTGCTCTCCCTCCCAACCCTCAAGTAACTCTTGATACCAGTTGTTATAACTGGGGGGATCTGAGACTGACTACCAGTTTGGTAAGGAAGTCCTCTCCCACAACACCACCCCCCAGCTTAGGAGACAGTTAGCAAGACCCAGACAGTACTTGGACATCTGTATTTGAACCTGCTTCCTGGTACTCATCCTTCAACCATCTCCCAATTCCTTCTCATCAATAAGCAACAAAGTATGGGGCCATNCACGCGATTTCTTTTGTTTTTCTTGCTCCATTTTGACATTCTATCTCCATCGCTCTTAGCCACTAACCTTAAATTTGGGCTCTCTCTACTCGAGGACATTTTCTAGGGTAGCAAGGCTGATTGAGTTAGTTTATCTATACTCCTTTGGGTCAGTTTCTTATTTTCTAGTCACCTTCAAAAGCATTATAAACCCAATCCAGGCAGTAAGAGCTCAAATACTAGCCAGTGCCTCATCTATGATTTCCTGTGGGAGTTTAGTTCTCTCATGAATTCTCCCTGAGAGCCCCAAAGCTTGTTACAACAGCCAGGACCCACTACAAAAAAACCCAAATAAATTTAAGGTTGGCATGATAGGCTGCAGGAGGTGCTGAGCTGTAAGATGGCTCAGCTATTACCACTCTTCTCAAGAAACCTTATGCACCTGCCCCCCATCCCCCAAGCAAATCAGCCAAGATTCCAATGATTTTCTAGGTTTCTGCCACAGAAGTCATGAATATCCCTTGTCTCACCTGTGTGTTGTACTTCTCTGTAACTGCCCTTAAGGGGGTCAGAAAAATTTGCTCTCCCTCCCAACCCTCAAGTAACTCTTGATACCAGTTGTTATAACTGGGGGGATCTGAGACTGACTACCAGTTTGGTAAGGAAGTCCTCTCCCACAACACCACCCCCCAGCTTAGGAGACAGTTAGCAAGACCCAGACAGTACTTGGACATCTGTATTTGAACCTTCAACCATCTCCCAATTCCTTCTCATCAACAAGCAACAAAGTATGGGGCCATTTATTGCCCATTTATATAACTTTGTCAGCACATCTCTACTGATTCCCATAAATTTTACTCAAATACTGTCAACTAGCCCACAAGATCCTCATCATTCCTCTTCTGGAAAGCCATGACTCTGTGAGCATATCACCTATGTTATCAAAAATAGTCAACAAAACTCTGAAAGGTCAGACTTAGCCTGCCAAACTTCATGGCTGCTGGCAGATGACGCGTGATTCCAGGGCCAAAGACAGTGGTTGGTTTATTGCAATAGCAGTCCTAAGCATCAGCATTTGTACCATTTTCCTGAGCCCCAATTTTTACAAGGGGACATAAATTGGGCCATATGGTCTCTGACTTGTATTACAGGAGAGGAATATTTTATACTGCACAGTGAGCATGCCTGTCCTTTCCTCCAGAGGGGGTCAACCATCTCAATCTTCCAGGGCTATAAACAAAACTGTTATTTGCTTTAGAAATTAACTCTACCATCCAAGCCTATTCTCTATAAAAATATCCTTTAAAAGCTAGTCTAGAACAAAGGGCAGTCAATGTTTCTACTAGCAAAGCGTATAGATATAAAAGAGACCCATGGAGAATTGTCTCCCAAGTTAAAGAAGGGGATTTCAGGAATAAACTGGTTTATCCAGTTAGTTTTTGCAACCAGGTAGCTATTTGACCAAACTTTTCTTGTTAGGATTATTTGGCAGGACACTGAATTGTGCACACAAATGTAACATGCAAGATGCAAGGACATTTTTTTCATATTGTTTTCAAAAACAAATTTGAAGCCACTTTTGGAACTAAGGTTCTCCAGAGGTGGATATATAGTACATATTATCTACATCAGATATTCAAAAGGGAAAGGAAGAGGACATGTAAGAATGGTATAATGAAATAACTGCAAGTACGAGTATAAAATGATACAGAGACAAGAATGATGGAAGAAAATGAACGCTTGATCTGATCAGCACAATGGAGTGAGAACCCGAAATACATGGAGCAAGAATACGTTTTGGCTTTAAGGCTAAAGTAGATTTTGTCAAGATTAGATTTATTACTCTGAATTGCTCCTGTCTTTTGAAAATAAATATTGAAGATCATTCTGTAATGTTGAATGATAGAAGGGAAGTAAAACAAATTTTGAAGAAGTTGAGAAAGCTCAGTTTTAAGTTTAGGTGGTAAGATAAGCAGTATTAAAATAGTACAAGAAAAACAAAGGAATGTACGTGATGTTCTCAGGCCAATCTTCTTTGGGAAAAGAATACTTACATGAAGAGAAAGATGGGGGGGATCTCTCTCCCTACCACTGGAGATTTAAAAAACTAAATAACTCATTTTATGACTCCAATGAACCTAATGAAGAAACCGACTCTTAAAATTTGTGTGAATTTAGACTAACCTGGAACTTCAGATTCAGAAAAGGACTACGCACCATCCCTCTACTTGCGTTCTAGTCTCCATACCTGAGTTCTGAGTAATGTGAAGGCAGGAAGGGAGAGAGACGGAGCTAGAAGAAAGAGCAGGAGGAGAAAGGGGAATGTGGAGGAGGGAGGAGGAAGGAGGAAGGAAGTAAAGAAGATAGAATAAAGGACTAAAAGAAACTCCTAAAAAAGGAGAGAGACAAGGAGACAGAGACAGAGACCTCATGTAGTACCCAAAGACATAACCTATAATGGTGTTTCAGTTAATGATTTAGACCAAAAAAAAAAAAAAAATGTAAACTCCAAGACACTAACATATGATCTGTTTGGTTGCTTTTACTATGAAAAGATAGAAACAGGCTGCAGCTGTGTATCAGTAAAACAAAAATGGAGGCAGGTTAAAAGCCAGGTGTGGTTATAGCAGATGCCCGCGCCCACTTTCTCCCAGCTCTCTTCTGTTCAACCTCAGCACGCACTCCTCAGACCACAGCAGGGAAAAGGCTGGTCAATATTTGTTTTGAATCCTCTTTTTAGACTTCTTAAAAGATAAATGATTAAAAGGTTGGAATCAAAGGAATTGCTGAATTCCTTATTAACCGTTTCCAAACCATATTTGATACTTTCCAGAATTGTAGTAGAGTTATTTAAATGTTTTAACTTATCTTTTCAAGGACTTTTGGCTTAATAATTTGTAATCAAGATGTTTCATTGTTGCATCCTGTTTTTGGCAGGAAGATTGTAAAAGGAGTAGTGAATATCAGTTGATTCTGTAAAAATAATTTTAGAAAATAGCTTTTTCATCAGTGTTATTAGAAGATTAAAAGATTTATTTGTATAGCTAAAGTTTACTCCAATATTTGTCTTCCCTTTATCTATCTTACAAAAGCAAACAATGACTCTCAGAAAGGCTGGGTTAATATTAATATCAGAAGAAGTAGGTTGAAAGTTGGGTTGTATTACATTTGATATTCCTTTAACTGACTACACCGTTGAATTTTGTAGTGCTATCCAAATGATATACAATATAAACTGTTTGACATAAAATCCCTTTGATAACTGGAGAGTCTGTCAGAATTCAGACATTTTGTGTATTGCCTGCTATTCAAGGGAAAATTATTTGCACCATTTTGGTGTATTGATTTGTCTTCTTTGTTGTTTCCTGGAGAGATTCTATTATTGAACTGAAAGAAATATTCAGCAGTCACTTTGTTCTGACTCTCAGTAAGAAGGAATTGTTTTAATATGATTATAAATTGAAGAGTGGAGTAAAATCTACCATAACTTTCTTGGTCAGCTCTAGTTCTCTTTTCCAACTGAGACTACCTTCTAAGAATTACAAACAAAGCATCAAATACCTGAGAACTTCACAGCTGCAGGGACCTACACTTTCCATTCTAAAATTACAATGTTCATAAAATATTTCATGACAGACTTGATATAAACTCAAATATCGTGTTGCTCCTTCTGAGATGTTCTTTCGCATTAAACAATATTGGGTAAAGAAGACTTAAAAGGGTGAATTTGAACACACTTCTTTGATTCCATGTGCCGCCCTACCATTGTTCTCCTGAAAATAGAAACGACTATTATCCATTCTCGTTCAATTAGGCCAAATCCTCTCCACCTGGCTGTGCTTCATAGAAACATCACCCTTGATTTTCTACCTCCCAAAAGCTGAATATTTCAGGCTCTCTACACTAAACTAAAGGTGATAGTTTTAAGATTGTTTCCTTTGTATCCCACTAGAGGTTTCCAACATTTCTCTTCGCTAATATTCAAACAGCCTAATATAAAAGCAGAAAGAAAGAAGAAATAGAAACGTTCTTTCAAGGGTCGTGAAGGTCTTGTCACCTTTGAAATAGATTGGTGGGACGTAGGCTACTCTGTCCCTTCATCTTCCTATCAATCTACCGAACAGCGTGGCAGCAGTCACTTACACACCAGGAAGAAATAAAGTCCCCGAACAACTGCTCGCTCGGTGTGTTATTAGCTCCCCCAATGTCAGTCGAAAGTGTTTTCATCCTTCAGTGTTTTTCCCAGCCTGGCAGAAAAGTGGGTAATGGATGATGACGTGGATGACAAAGTGCATGGAATCTGAAACGGATGAAAAGGAGACAGAATTTGATAAGGAAAGCACCTCTGAGGCCACAGCATTATGAAAAAAATCTCAAATAACACACACACAAGTGGAGCGAGCCCCTTTGTTGCTTCTCTGTTGTTTCACGCTCCTTCTGCCAAGCTCACACCACCTTCTACCTTGGCTTACGTACAGTCGTCAAAAATGCAGGCACACAAAGGCTGTTAATGACCAGGAGCATTGTCAACTCTCCAGCAAGGGTCTAAGGTAGATTTATAAATCCTCACATTTTCAATTTCCAATTTTTTTTTCTTTTAGATCACTGTGGAAACTATCACTACTAACAATAATTTCTGTTCTGCATATAAAAACCAAACCTGGATAAGCAGCTAAACTTAGTGCACCAACATTCTGGTATGGTCTCATGATGGGATGGATTGCACATTTGCTTGTTAATGAGAACAGCATAAGCCTTTTGGATGGTGAATTGTGTAACATGACAAACCCTGGATAGGTGACCGTAATAGGAAAGGGTGAGGTCGTGGTGTCTGGGGAGCAAAAGGAATAGAATATATGCATTTGAATCAGTAAATAAATAAATAAATAAATAAATAAATAAATAAAATTGCTCATGTGTCAGTTGCTCTTGACTGTCCTGGTGATCCTTTTCCATCCAGGCTTTCCTCCACCTTCTCAGTCCCTACTGTTTTAGCCCTTGTTATCTTTGTAGTTTTCCCAAATAGCACTGCCCTATAGTAAGTATTTAGTAATTCTATTTTTGGAATGAAGGATTTGTTTCCTTGCCTCTAACCTGTACTTGCCCATTTTCCTTTGAACTCTTTTCTTGAATACCTGTGATGTGCCTGGCCCCGTGCTAAGGGGACAGCAGCACAACAGACCCAGGGCCATGTGCTTGGTAACACAACATGGGCCCTAACCGGTGCTCACTCAAGACTCACTCCGCTCATGTCCTCCTTTGGTTTCCACTCAAACAAGTCCCATTGTCTTTCTCAGTTTTTCCTGGTTAAGGTTTGTCAATGTTTTAAACATCATTTTCTCTGCGAGGACCACCTTAAGCCTCCACAGTAGGTTATATTTGCTTGCTATTTTTTCCTGTAAAACCTCATCTATACCAGGTTTGTCTTATTAAGAGCTGCATTTCTAGTATCTAATACTTTGGCCAGGTATTCAGTGCTCAATATGTATTTGTTGTTTTAATGGAAACCAAGAAACATGAACTGAAAAATGGCAAAGGTCATATTGTTTTTCATCATAATTTTATTTTCACGTTTCAAAGAGAGCGTCAATCATATTTAGAGCTAAGAAAGACAAATATATATACATAAAAAGGAGGTCGAGATCCTTTTTTTTTAAAAGATTTATTTATTTATTTATTCATTCAACAGAGATAGAGACAGCCAGCGAGAGAGGGAACACAAGCGGGGGAGTGGGAGGGGAAGAAGCAGGCTCATAGCGGAGAGCCTGATGTGGGGCTTGATCCCATAACACTAGGATCACGCCCTGAGCCGAAGGCAGACGCTTAACTGCTGTGCCACCCAGGCGCCCCGAGATCCTTTTAAATACGGTATGTTAAACCCTCATCCCGCCCACTCCCACTTTTGACCTATTAAATAAATGAACAAACTGCAGATATTTTAAAGAAGATTTAAAAACTATGCTAATCCATTATAGATTTTTTTCACTTTTCACTGGAACATGTAAGTGAAAAGTATCCCAACTGCTGAGACTAAATAAAAATTTTATGTGTAATAAAAGTGAGTGAAGTGTGTACTGATTTTACATAACAAGCTAGACAATCAGTGTTGTCCAAGCTGAGAGTTATGGAATTATTGCAAAAGCTCTGTAAATCACTTATGCACTGAGCTCCGTGTTTAATCCAGGTAACCATCCTGGTCTTCCCTAGCCATCCAACACAAAGCAGATTCCAAACTTTGCTAACTCATTCAACATAATCAAAAACCAGGCTGGTGATCAGAATCTTGAACAAGAGACATGGCATCTACGTTCGGTGGCTGCAATACTGAGAGGTAACGTAAGTGGAAATCTTGTGCTAGTGAGCGTATTATTGCAAACTATTTCTAATTATTATTTCAGTTCATTCTGATCCCAACAAGAGTGATGTGTGCTTCCTATCTGGAATAGATTTTCTGTCTATCCCACCTACCTTCAAAGAATTCTTGGACTCTATTTATAGAGTCGTTTTTCTCCTTAGATCATGTTTCTAGGCAGAATGAGGCAAAAAGGCAAATAACCCCTCTTGTCATTTGTCCAACACAATTGCTAGTGTGACAAACAAGCCGAAAAAATGCTAATTTAACTTTTATTCTTCTCCTATCTTCTGGGATTTAAAAAAAAAGATATAAAATAAAGCATTAAAATTTAAGAATATGATTAAGAATATGATTCCTATAATTAATAACAATAATACAATGTGAGATTACATCACTTTCATTTTTCTGCAAGTCAGATGAAAGACGTTCAAGGCTCAGGTACAACAACATAAAACATTAGCTATTTTTGGAGCCCTAATGTTTTTCATAAGTGACTACTTAACATTTAAACTAAGTTGCAGCCCTTCAGCTACATGTGATAAGCTAGCATTACTGAGAGAAAGAAAATAATTTCTAATTTTGAATAAATGTTTTGTGTGTTATACTCGTTTCCCAGGAATATAGAGAAATATTATTCTGGTTGTGACTGTAAAGAAAAAAGATTAGTTTTCCTATGTGAATAACTAAAATAACCAAATTATTCTGTAATTATCATTTCTCTATGCTTTAGTGCTCATAAATTTTTAATTAAATCAATACTTAAGATAATTTTCTACTACATAGGTTTCATGGTTTTCAAAAATCTCTAATGAGAATTGCGGTCTAAATAAAATGAAGACACGTGGGAGGTGATGTATGTTCATCTTCAACTAAAATTTTCAGTTCTTTCTCCTGGGGCCTCTTAATTTTTCATATTTGCCAAAGATTTTAGCAGCGACCATCATTTGTAACTCAAATACTTTTAAATCTTATTTTTTTAATTTATTTTTTATTTTTTTATTTATTCGACAGAGACAGAGACAGCCAGCGAGAGAGGGAACACAAACAGGAGGAGTGGGAGAGGAAGAAGCAGGCTCATAGAGGAGCCTGATGTGGGGCTCGATGCCACAACGCTGAGATCACGCCCTGAGCTGAAGGCAGATGCCCAAACGCTGTGCCACCCAGGCGCCCCTGTAACTCAAATACTTTTAAAGCCCCGTTTTGTAGTTTTAAGGTATAGTGAGAAAATTCTATCAACTTTACCAAAAGTTTTTCTGAGATTTTTTTTTCCTGAAAGACCTTTTATTTATTTATTTATTTTTTTAAAAAAGATTTTATTTATTTATTTGACAGAGAGAGACAGCCAGTGAGAGGGGCAACACAAGCAGGGGGAGTGGGAGAGGAAGAAGCAGGCTCCCAGGGGAAGAGCTCGATGTGGGACTCGATCCCAGAACACCGGGATCACGCCCTGAGCCGAAGGCAGACGCTTAAGGACTGCGCCACCCAGGCGCCCCGACCTTTTATTTAATAAAGATATTTTAAAGGTTTGAAATAAAATGTTTATTTCTGAAAATAAAATCAGCATAAGAATTCACTATCCACCTATATTTCAATGAATTTATGACTCATTTCCCAATCAGTAAGATACTGATAATTAAGATAGCTTTTACCTCACAAAAAAATACCCCAAATCTTAATCAGTAAGGGGGAAAAGCATGTAGTAGGGATTCAGGAAAAAAATTATTTGTATGCTTCAGGCAACAGCGTGTTCTCAACTGCAACTCTTTTCCTAAGACGGTGCTTCAAATAAATAAAAGCCCATAAACAGAAGGTTGCAGATTAAAGGGATACTGACAGAGGGCTGGCATTCTTATGTTTCTGTCCTGCCAAGATCTTTAATCAGAAAAAGACATGGGAGGTCATTTACCTTCTCATACAAAGTCAGGGGCAAGTCTAGCTGTAGCAGCAGTGCGAAACTTTCTCGGAAATGCTACTTGTGCATATCAAATGCACAGCTGACATTATTTCTATTATCAGAGACTAAGCAAAACCCTGTGATTGCCACATAACTCTAAAATGTTAAAAAAAAAAGTGAGGGCTTTGTTTCATAGTTGCTAGTGTTGGCAAAAATGAAATGTTACTTCCACAGCATAAAATTGACAGTTCTTCCCCTTCTAAAAGTGCAGACTCTTATAACATTTTGTATATAAAACGTGCAAAATTTAAGAATGCTTTGAAAATTTATATCTATAGATGGGTAAGTATATAAGTAATTGCAAATTGCACAAATTGCCGAATAGACACTACAGCTTCCGGTAGGCTTTGTCATCAAATTTACGATGCAGCCGCCTCAGGAGTACAAGATTTATACACACTTCCTGTGTCTAGCTTTTCCGTTTCTCTCCCATGTTTTCATCTAGGACTATCATCTTCCCTACTCTGAACGGCAGGTGCCATAGTATGGAACGCAAGCCATTTGAGGTGATGTTGTCTAGTTTTCTAATGAAAAAGTAGAGGAAATGATGATCAATCCTGGAACCAGATTATGGTTTGAGCATAGTTTTGAGATGCTTCTAGCAACAGATTCGGGCCAAATCTCCAGGGTCATTTTGGTTTTACCCAAAGCCTATTTAAACTCTTGCCGTGGGGGAACTTTGCTGTTACCCTAGACACACACCCTCTGTGGCTAAGCCATTCATCCAGGAAAAAATCCTTTCAAGTCATCATCACATGAGGACAGTTGTTTACTGAGGATTAAAATGGAAATGGAAACTTCAAAGGTTGGTATTTTCTTAGTGGATACCATATTTAAAAATATGTTTAACATAATAGTCCAATTTAAAGGAAAATGCTATCATTACAGATGTAAGATAGTAGTCTTTTATTCTTAACTACACGCTAATCTCAAAGAATACAAAGCGAAGTATTTTCAACTACTAAACCTTAATATTACAATCTTTTCTTATTAAGCTTTCTTTCCTCTCCTTTGACTCTCTCACGTACTAAAAAGGCCCCATAAGGAGTTGAGAATCCTTTAGGATTATAACACGCCATGAGAAATAGTCTGAATACATATACTTTAGTAAATATGTAGAATCACAAAATGCAAGCCTCAAAAATTAAATCTATAAATAAATCACCATTCCTCTTGCAAGCAACAGTAAAGAAAAAAGGGGAAAAAAAGTTTAGTTTCTCCACCAACTTCTCTTTTTCATTACAAGGTCAATAGATGTAGGTGGGAAGCTATTTTGGTTTTTCAGTTTCCTGATTGCTCTAGATATATCAACTATTCACCTTCATGTTAGTGACTTCATTAAATTCTGATTTAGAGACTAATTTGAAAGAAACCTGACCTTTGAAATACAGAGGGTGACAAGAGGGCAAAGAAAGGAGGTGGAGAAGATACTGCTGAGCAGATCTCAAATCACATTTATGCTTTAAAAGCTGCCTTATGAGCCATTCACCACTCACAATTTAGCTTTTTAATCCAAATTTTAACTTGAAAGTAGCCCCTGCTGACTCAGAAGTGTTATAACATGCAGTGGCCAGGTGGGGGAGAAGTGCAACCTTCTCCCTTTGAAGCTTGGCTGCCCAAGATCAATAGGGGCTCACAGGTGGCCGCACTTCAAAGAGGAGGCACAGGATCTCTGTTTAGGCCCAGGCCCTGTCACAGTTATTTTTGCCCCCAGCAGCTTGGAATTGGCTTTCATGTTGTACTTTCACTTAAGAAAGTAAATGAGGAGCATTCGAGGCAGATCTTGATTAAAAGAATTTTAAAAGAAGCCAACATCTTGAGAGGACCAGCTACCTTTTAAAACCTATTAATGCAATTGCTGGGTAGAAGGAAAGGTAAACCTGCAGGGGAGAGTTTTAAAAGCAACCCATCTGACATTTTAGTAACCAAGCTACAGTTCTTCAACGAACTGTTTTGTTCGGGGCAAATTATGCTCAGGGACTGAGATTTGTCTTTGCCAATAATTTATTTAACACAGGTTCACTGCAGGATTCTAATTTATAATAGTATTATTTCACAAGCCAATAGCATCTAGGATAATACCCCTTAATGAGCCAATAGAGAAATACTCCAAACCAATGAGAGATTAATTACACTCCTGTTCCAGGCAAAGAGGAGATGATGAAATAAAGAAATAAAGTCAACCTTAGTTGAGGTTTACCTTTTTACAAGTTGGTTCTTGGTAGATTTAGTCCTTCCAACTAAAACCCGGGTATCAGCGTCAGGCTAAGGTCCCTCGCTGCTGGGCCACGTAGCTGGGGGGGGGGGGGGGGGCTGGAACGGGNCTGGAACTGGCAGGCAAGGCAGGCTGCTCCGAAGGCTCTTACTCCAGGGACCATCACACAGCTTGCACCACTTGCCCACGAGGAGTAGCCTCACCGAGGTAGCAACAGGTGTCCCTCTTCCTGGGACTGCTGGGCAGTTCAACACCCCCGCCGACGGGGGGTAGCCTGGCCACAGCAGGAGCTAGCGTCTCAAGATCTCCAGAGAGCCATTGAGATCAACAGATAGCCTTGCCCACCCCAAACGGTTTCGGTAAGGCCTCGCAGATTCTTGGTATCGGAAGTTTAAGTGCCCGTTACGTCACAGTCTCTTCTCCACACGTTTGTAAGCACAGGGTAGCGCAATTCTGCTGCCATCGTCCTGACTCCGGCCTCCGAATTCACCCACAGACCCAAACAACTTGACCTAAGCCGTGAACAAGTACATCAAAACAACTTCACTGACGTCATAATGAAGTGGATTTGAAATCATCACAAACCAACACACAACAAAATACGATGGTTGGAGGCCAAGTGTCCACTTTGTAGCTGGACGAGTAGATTGAGTAGTTGAGTCAGATGGAGAAAACGTCCAAGCTGCTGGGTCCAGGTGGAAAGAATTTAGTGATACTAGTTGAAAAACAGCAATGACCAAAGTTTAGCTGTTCAATGTATTTCTTTACAACCAACACACAAAACTATAGTTCTTGGGAACATTTATACATGACATTCACTGAATTATATATGTAATACATTTAAGTGTATCTTATATACTTCATTTTGTATAAACAGAGACCTAACATAATAGTGTTTCTCTTGTCACAGGTGAATACATCAGGTATATCCCAATAATTTATATAAATAATAAAAAACTGGAGGAATTATTTATAATCCAGAAAAAAAAAAAGGTCTTTCTTAACCTTGGCCACATCTTGAAATCATCTGGCATGCTTTAAGAAAAAAAGATGCCTGGACTCCATCTGGAGATTTTCATTTAATCAGGCTAGAGTGGGCCTGGGCATAGGAATTTGGAGAGCTCCCCAGGTGCTTCTCGTGTGCACTAGGAGTGAGATGTGCTCACCTCGAACAGAGCCTCTCAAATCCGAATGTGTATATAACCACCTGGGGATCTTGTTAAACTGACTGTTCTGATGCAGTCGGTCCAGCGTGGGGTCCGAGATGCGGCATTTGTAACATATTCCCGGGTGATGCCAAGCTGCTGGTCCCCAGACCACTCATTGTGGAACAACAATTTCGTATTTCTCAGCTCAGGAAAAGGGCATAGGTTGGAATCTTTAAGCCGTTCAGGTTGAAACTATTTATACTCTCATAACCTCCAATCTAACTAGACACCCACTACCCACCTGCCCCCAAATGCCCCAACTCCATCTGCCACTATTTCTCATCTTTCAGGCTTGTTGCTGATGGTCATTAAATCTGGTTTCTGGAATCATCTCTGAAAGGCTGTGCTGGGACTTTAAAACGCAGTCACTAATATAAACTGCATACTGGGATATTTCACACGAAGAAACTGCTTACTACGGGTAACTAAAACAGCAGTTCTGCATTGTTAAATTTCTTTTGTCGGTATATTGAGCCTGATGGCAGCAAGAATGCTAAGTGGGGCCTTTACCCTGATTGGACCATATTCATGACATTTATTCAAGGAAAGGATAAGCTGAGTGAAAGAGCCATCTGAACCTAAGGAGAAAACCAGATATCCAGATTGGCAGAGGGCAGGCGGTTCTGTGCGCCCAGCTGGGGTGTTTCACCAGCACCTGCAGGACACACCTCCAGCAGGGCCCTCGTGGCTCCCAAGCTGCTGACTGTGCAGAGTGCTCTGGGCCTGCTATGAAAGTCTCAAGTTCTTTACCCACAGACCTTTTATTGTTCCCCACCCCCAGACTTTTTAAATAAACTACAATATTTGAAAAGTATAAGCAAGAACTCCATATACTATATCTCGAATCTTCCCGTGTTCTGTGACAATGCATTATTTAGAAAGATTGTGGGCTTTTGCGTATGAAAAACTTGAGTGCTTGAGTGTGGGCTCCGATAGAATTCATGAGTCTCTAGACACGTTAGTGTAACATCTCTAAGCCTCCTGTTAGCTGTTGAGGACCCTCGTACCCTGTAACGCCCTGGCTACCTGGGAGCCTCAGTCTCGGATTCTGCACGTGTAGCTTCTCTAATGAATAAGCCCACTGCTGTCCAACCTCAAACTATGCACTGGAATAACTGGAATTAGGAAAGCTTTCAAACATAAACACTTAACCATCTCATCGAGGCACAGTCAGTAGATTAAAGGCCCTTCGATTTCAGGTATCTCTTCCTGCCATTCGGCCTTACCTTGGGCAACCTTCCTGGACCAGTCTTCTTACTCAGAATCCTGGGGACAGGAATTGAAATTTCTTCCTTCCCAAGAGATCTCAAGGAATCTTATGCAAATTGACCCACCTGCTCCCTAGATCAGAATAAGAAAAATCAAGATAATATTGCTAAGACACACAAAGAAACAACTTTGTTATGTCCTGACCCTAGGCATTGCCTTGCTTGGTATTGTTTTATCATTTAATCAGTCACTTGCTTACCATGTGGTAGACAGCCCTTCAGAAACTGAGGATCTAGAAGTTAAAAATACGGACAACGCTCTTGTCCCTGAACTGCAGATTCTGTAGATCCGGGAAGAAAATCTACCATATTACAAGAACACTCTATATTGTATTGCAAATTTACCATTTACCAGGTTTGTTTATGGCCTTTTACTGTTTTATCTACGTGCTCCTCCCAATAGTCTCTTGAGACATACATGGAAGAGAGCAAACTTCAGCAGGGATCAGAATCGCCGGCAGAGCTTGTTAAACTATAGCTTGCCATCTCTAAACCCCAGAGTTTCCGATGCAGTGGCAAAGGGAGCAGAATTTTCATCTCTCGGGGGCACCCGGGTGGCTTAGTCATTAAGGTCTGCCTTCAGCTCAGGTCATGATCCCAGGGTTCTGGAATGCAGCCCGACTCGGGGCTCTGGCTGGGCTCCAGTTCCCTGCTCAGTGGGGAGCCTGCTTCTCCCTCTCCCTCCGCCCCTTCCCCCCACTCGTTTTCTCTCTCTCAAATAAATAAATAAATAAATAAATAAATAAATAAATAAAATCTTTAAAAAAAAAGACTCAGGTGATGTTGATGCCGCTAGTCTGGGCGCTACTCTCAGAATTACTGGATTAGAGAACATTTATTCAACAAATACTTAGAGCCAACATGAATGACTACCCAGTGCATGGAAAGTACAGTTTTAAACATTTTATGTGGATTATCTCATTTAGTTCTTACAACAATCCTATGAGATACAAATTACTATTATCACGTCAATTTCACAGATGAGGAGGCTGAGGAATAGGCTAGCGAGCTTCCCAAGGTCACATGGTTTGCAAATGTGTAATTCCGTCAGAGCATAAACTCAGTGCAAACTCTACGCTCTTCCCTCTGTGCAAACAGTTGGGAATAACAATAATTCTAAATTCAAATGAGTTAGGGAGGGAATCAAAGGAGACAATATTTGTGGAACTCCTGGCATAATATCAGGTATGTATCGAAACTTTATTTCTATGTACTCATGAAATCATTATGAGTAAATACATACATACATAAAGACAAAACAAAACAAACCCATAATCCCAAAACATTATTGATTAGTAAATGAGATAGCTTTCTCAACACAGTGAGGCAATATTGAACATGACTTTTCACTCTGCAATATGCAATGAATGTAACAGATAAAAAATTATGTATTATAGGAATTCACAATATTGAAACCTATAGCTGTAATGAAAATCCTCGAGGACTATGAAAATTTGCTTCTTATATGATTTAGGAAGAAAATCTTCAGGTTTTTAATTTAAACTATGATCTCAATAAAGACACCACTGAGGGGGCACCTGGGTGGCACAGCGGTTAAGCGTCTGCCTTTGGTTCAGGGCGTGATCCCGGCGTTATGGGATTGAGCCCCACATCAGGCTCCTCCGCTATGAGCCTGCTTCTTCCTCTCCCACTCCCCCTGCTTGTGTTCCTTCTCTTGCTGGCTGTCTCTATCTCTGTCAAATAAATAAATAAAATCTTTAAAAAAAAAAAAAGACACCACTGAGGGAGAATGTTGTTCAACCTTGGTAAGAGAATAAAAAGAGTAAGCACGACAGAATGTTGAAAGAGAGTGATTAACCTCTGGCTTAGAAAGAGATTCAGGGGCGCCTGGGTGGCTCAGTCGTTGAGCGTCTGCCTTCGGCTCAGGGCGTGATCCCAGGGTCCTGGGATCGAGCCCCGCATCAGGCTCCCTGCTCCACCGGGAGCGCTGGGAGCCTGCTTCTTCCCTCTCCCACTCCCCCTGCTTGTGTTCCCTCTCTCGCTGGCTCTCTCTCTGTCAAAAAAAAAAAAAAAAGAAAAGAAAGAGATTCAATGACTAACATAATAGTAAAAAAAAAAAAAAAAAAAGAAGAAAAAGAAAAAGAAAGAGACTCAGAAGGACTGCACCATTGTGCAGATTTCTTTCAGGGTGAGACACCTGAACAGGCACTTGGTCTAAACCACTATCATATCCTTTAGGGATTAAGAGCAAATCAAATAGTATATTTTATTCTACATTATAGTGGGAAACTATAGCATAACAGAACAAAGCTATGGGAAACCACACAGGCAAACTATGGCTCTTGTTAAATAAAATCTAAATAAAAGAGGGCCACCAGCATATAAATTATCATCACAGCACTGAACAATTTTCATAAAAGTACAAATGCCTCGTGTTTTGCCCATTCTTTAAATCTTTCTAAAGGTTGACAGTGCAAGTCTTTGAGAAAGGTAGACATTTTCACTTTGACTTCCACTAAAATATCACCTCAGTCATCCTCAGTTACTTTAGCATCGTTTCTTTGCTGTCTAGTCTCTTTTAAACAATTAAGTATATAAATACTTTATGTGGAATATTTGTCATAATTCTTTTTCATACAAATAAGTGCCACTAGTTAAATTTCTTGAGTCACTTCTAATGTTCAAAGACACTCCTAAATGAGCTGGTGAATATACGTGCTATCGGGAGGCAGAGTGCCTCCTTAAGCGAAATGACTGAAATCGTATGTGGGAGAAGAGCAGCTCTGGCTCCACATATTCAATGTTCTCGCCATGAGCAGGAATCATGAAAATTACTCCATTAGTGTCAACGGTTGAAAAATAATGTTACTTCTACATATTTGTATGAAGCACTGCATACTATTCAGAAATCTTGCCCATAAGCTCATTCTTTACACCTGAGAGATATTACACACGGTTGCTCTTTATTTCTCTCCCCAATTCTATAGCTTATTATGAATGATCAATTCATTACATGGTATGTTTCATAAAATATATACCGCGTTTACATTTTCATTCATTTCCCATTATGTGTCTAGTCTATTTTGTTAACCACTATAGGGAGCAAAAATGAATGACCTTTCCTGCTCTTCTCTTTATTGCAGGTTTGAGTTTTTCCTTGTATTTCCCCTAGAGATGACTGAAAGGGAGAAATTCGAGAGATGTAGTTTAGAATGCTGATTTCTAGGATCATGGCCTTCCTGCTGTAATTCAATCAGTAAGTCACTGCTTTCCCTTTAAAACAGTGGGCCTCCTTAAAGAAAATAAATGGGCTTATTCCTATGCAGAGCTAGGTAGGAACATAATAGCCTTTTGACGCAGGCTACAGCCATGAGCTGAAATGGCAACAGAAACATGAAAGGGTTGAGTACAGAAAAAAAGAGAGTAAGTGAGCAGATGAAGTTAGCAAAATTATGAGCTATAGCAGGCAGGCTGTGCAACACCAAAACTATTTGCAGGGCTAGTAGAAAACGGTATTGTTCAAGATATAACTTAACTTTTTTCAATTCCTCTTGACCTCACAGTGCTCACCTAATCAACTAGGATGGCCAAGACTGGTACTCATCTGCTCCACACCATCTCCCAAATCCCACTCTTCTCTTCATTTCCTCTAAATGATCTGTGTATAAATCACCATCATCTCCTAGCTGGTCTCCTTTCTTTCACTCTGGCCCTGAAGTGACCCCCACCTGACACCATCCTCAAACCCATATACATGAGCCAGTTATATTCCGTTACCTGGATCGTCCCACTCTCCCTGCATTGAACCCCTTCCAGGTTATTAATGGGAGCTGGAATAAAATCTGATTTCTTTACCATTCTTTTGACCCAATATAATTTGTGCCCACGCTCTTTTTTTCATTTCACACCCCCCCCTTCCCTTGTATCTCAAACTCCAGCCACACCTGGCCTTTCTTCTATTCCCAGAATATAAAAACCTTGCTTCTACCCTGGGTCTTGTCACTGTTTCTTCCCTGAGATCGTCTTCATCCTGATTTTTGTATCCCCTGAATGTTCTTCTTTCGGCTTCTCTTGTCAGATTTCAGCTTGATACTCACCTCCTTGTAAACAATTTCCCTGACCCCTTTATCTTGACTAGTCCTCTTTTTTTAATCCAGCATGTTACCTAATTCTATTTCTCCGCATAATACTCATCAATAAAATATATCTTCTTCTTCCCGGTTCTTGTTTATCACCTGCTTCCCTTTTCCCACTAACTATGTTGTAAGTTCCACAATAGCAGGAAGCTTGGATGTCTTGTACGCTGCTCTACCCCCAAGCCCAGAATAGTGCCTACTACATACACAGTGCTCACTGGTTATTTATTGAATGAATGATCAGGGCACCCTTGCCTCCACTCCTCACCCCATTAAAACAGGGTTGTCTGTGATCTGCCAGCATTTCCTTTAGCTATCCCTTCTGGAACTTCATCATTTCTAGACAGAGATGCTGGGGTAGCGAGGCTCATAAAGTATTTATAATTTCTAATGTGGCCCATTTTAATTGTCTTAATTTATTTCAATTAGCCTTTACTAAATATAGAAATGTTAAATATATAATATACTTTAAAAACTCTCAAATTCATGTACAATTTGAAAAAGTTCTAATCAAACTGAATAAATGTTTAGTCCATGTGCTTGAGAATCATTCTTACGTTTGCTAAATAATTTTCCTATGTATTTTTCCCTTTGTTAATGTATCACCACGGTTTGCCCCAGCTCTATACATCTCCATGTATTTGTTATCTATTACATGAAACCTAAAACACTCTGTACTTTAATTATGTGATACTTAGCATTATAACTAAATATTACCCTCCCAAAATGTTTCCTTTTATACTTTTCTTGTGGAGATATTGCAGACAGGTCCAGTTTGGATAAGACTGCCTGCTTAGAATTCTTCCTATTATGTTTTCAACACCTGACCTTGGAAGTCTGACAAGCTGCAATTTCATCTCCTATCGAGGATATAGTTATAGACTGACATATATATAAGTATCTAATGTCTCTCAAATGCACCAAATATTTATGTGCTACTGCCCACAGTCTCACCAAATATTGCTACAATCAATCCTTTAAAAGGGAGATTTTATATATTCAAGCAAACTGGACACCTAAAAAATCCAAAATTACATACAATATAAATAAGGGCATGGTTATACAGTGGATAGTATTAAACAGAACAGAACTCCAGAATTCTTGCTTGAAAACTCCCCTTAGAAGTCATGTAGTTCACCTATCTCACTGCATAGTTGAGAAACCAGCAACCCAAGAAGAAAAGCTAGATCTGAAAAAGATTTGGGAAAAGTAATAGAATAATATCTAAAAACTAGCTCACTCGATGTGCATCTCCCAAATGTAAGGATTATTTAATTGCTCGGCATATCGTATGTATTCACTAAATACTTGTCGAGTTACTGTTAAAGGATGATGTTGTCTGTTCTAGGTTAAAACAAATCATGTGAAGAAATCTTTGTGTTTATAGCATTGCATGATTGGCATGCATTTTTAAAAAATATTACTGAGCAAAGCGTGCCTGGGTTCTAATCCTAATCTGCCAGTGTCACATTTCAAACATGCAAAGACTGCACTTCTAGGTTAGGTCCCCAAAATTAACAGTTAACAATTCCCTTTGTACAGGAATTGATCATAGGTGTGCTTGAGGCTTAACTGAACTGACCGAAGGTCTATCCCATGTAGCATTCAGGGAAATATTATCTTTGGGTTTAGAGCTATAGCTGCTCTCTGCAGAACCTGGCACTGTTTGCATCTCTTGCCTTTTTGAATCATGGTCAATGCCTTTGCTCATAAAGAACCACTCCATTCTGGTTGCACAATGCCAGATTGTTCTCACTGCTATTGTCTCTCAGCAGGCCAAGGCTATGTAGCATCCTTCAACACAGAGGGGTTTGTCGACATTGTCAGTTCTCCATATTTATGAAGTATTGCATTTGTGGGGATGAAATATAGCCAAATCCATATCATTTCCAGCCTGTCTTTTCCATAACTGTCATTTATTTGGCTTGAAGTGGATAATGCTTACTTTCCAGGGAGCAAATCTAACCTTCTTTCAGAGTGGCGTTTGGAAAGGGATTTACGTTCTCACACGAAACAAACTTCCTATTCAAAGACTATCAAAAATCAGTACAATAACAAGAAAGAAAAAGACCAGGAAAAGATGCTGAAAAGTCCAGGAACATTTTGGAGTCTTTCAAATGGCAGCGGAATTGAAAGCTCTTAGACACTAGCAAATATTTATGACATTTGTTATATCTAAGATCAATTAAAAAATAATACCTGCTTTAGTGCATAAATATATCACCAATTCAGTTCAGCAAAATGTTATGCCATTCAGAAACATATATGGTTTTGTACAACATGTAATTCAAGAATGACCTGCAATGTGATAGGAACTGAACAAAATTATAAGAAATACAATCAAAAAGATGTAAATTCAACAGCCTGGAGCAGGAGCATTAAGAGGTCTTAAAACTTTCACCCATTACTAATCCCAGATAGTAAATTCTAAGTAAGTAACTGTCACAGAGAAAATCTGTATCTTAAGGTAGCATTCCAAGAATGCTAAATCACAATAAACCCATGAGCAGTCGTAGGGACAAAACACACAGTGGACAGCTTTTTGTTTGGGGCCGATCAGGAGTCAAACAGTGACAAAAAGTCAGCTCACAAGCATGGCTTTATGAGTCAGCCTCTATCTACCATTGTTTCAAAATATTCCTTTTGCTTCTTAATAATCAAAACACTGCTAAGAAGGCATAATTACCTGTTTATTAGGATGCAGTATTATTAATACTTAATGGACCGCTTTATTGGCTTCCGACGAAAACAAGGTATTGTAGGTTTATTTGAAGTAAGTCCAGTTATTTAGTGAGAGAAAATAGGAAGTCAATTTCTGTTATTCCAAAGAAAGAAAATTCCACTATTTTAAATAGTGTCTTTAAACTTAAATTAAGCTAAAATTAAATTATTTTAGGAATGATCTCTTCATGACATAGGCGATACTAGGGTACTATTTTATTGTCCTAGCATAATTTTTCTTTGAGATATTCTACTTTTCATTGTACAACATCAAGGTTGTTTTATTCAGGGGGAAAAAAAGCTAAAAACATACAGATGATGTAGGACAATAAGAATGCAAACATTATAAGAACATTAATCATGTAAATAGTTCAGCAAATATTATCCGTACCGTTGCAGCCCATTTGTCCTTTTTTGTTGTGTTTCATATCACTGTATTATGATAAACTACGGTTTCACATCATTCATCAGCAATTGGATTATAGCTGTATTGCAATTTGCTTAATTGGTATCAAAGCAAAAATTATGCTGTACTGGACAGGTTGTTAACAGAATGTAACAAAGGGAGAAAAATGTAGTCTCTAGCAAATCTGAACATCAACATATATGCTATCCCTATCAAGGCAAGTGGATTGGTTTTAAATGTCATGATGAATAATTAGGAACTGTGAGCATGATCTGTGATCATTCAGAAAGTATTTTGTTAAAATACTGTACACTTCTGGCTAGACACTTTGAATTTTTAAATCATGTATTAAAAATACTAAAGAAAAGAGAAAATCTTGTGCCATCAAAAGTAGAAAGGTTTTTCTGCCTTAGGAGCAAAAGGGCAATATATATATATTTTAACTGAAGTTCTCAAAATGAATGTAGTTACCCTGGGATGGACAAGAGCTTCATTTTTCATCATCAGAAATCACATTTCTATCCACTTTGAAATGTAATTTGAAAAGCTACTAGCCGATTTAAACATGGCCATATTCTAGTCAGATTCTTAACCTCTTTGCATCAAAGAATTATGAAAAGAATTCTTAAAATTCATTAATTGGACAAAGTCACAGACTTCCAAAGATCTATTTTATTTAAACACACACACACATACCCATACCTACATCTCTCTAAATCATGTTCATGTAAACATAAAGCCTAAAACCAACTTTCTAAAATCTACTTGAAAATAGAATACCAGACTTGAAAATTATATAATAGACTTCTCATACATAAATATAATTATTTGTAATAAATTTCACCTGCCTGGTTATATTTAAAGTCCTTCTTTTAACAGCAAATGCATCCCTTCATCTTATACTAATAGCAGAGAATGAAGATGTAACATTTAACTTAATGACAGTGGAAAATCAACTTGCATTTCAAAAATAGAGAGCAATTTATAAAATGATATTTCTCATGGAAAACCAATATAACTGTGCTACAGTCTATGCCTCATGACATATGCTTTTACATACGAATTCTGCTTTAACATCTATCTGTGTACAAGTAGACAAATACAAGTATGTGAAGGCGAGAGTAAACACCCCTGTTCCTTCCACAAGTAATAGTTGAGCGTTACTAACATGGTTCTTTGCTATTCCAACTGACAAATTCAAAAAGGGCATCACAGATTCACTGATGGTGGCCAAAAGGGAATTTTGAGATCTTTTAGTACAAACTCATCATGCAGTTCAAAATGTCAATCAAAATATATTTAAATACATTATAGATGAATATTTTCATCAAGCAGATCTTATGATAATGTACATATACACTGAGACAGACATTAGTCATTCTCAATCTTGACTACATATTAGAATAACCTGAGAAGTTTTTAAAAAATACTCATGCCTGGGCTCCCTATCTCCAGAGAGTTTATTTAATTTGGTGAAGTCTGGCCATCAGTGTGTTCGAAAACTCACCATCAGTATATTTCCAAAGCACACAGTAATGTGCAGCAGCCAGGCTTGAGCAGCACGGACCCACATGAATCATATAAGCAGTCACTGTTAGGAGGAGATATCAAAATGCAAATGCAAAATGTCAAAAATGAGCAAAGTCTATTTCCAAGTTAAGACAAATTGTTAATATTGCAAACCAGATTCATACATGTAAATTCATATAAATAGTTCTTTCCGTGTTTATTAAGTGAATCATTATGCATACATATTTTTAAATTTTTAATTAAGGTTATTTTACATTTCTATGACATTGAAGTTGTTAAAAAGCACTTTACAAACATTAATTGTGCTTCACAATCTTCCTATAAGCTACATATTCTTATTTCTGTTGTACAAATCGGAAAACATAGGCATGAAGAGGCTAAACTAATTGCCCCACAGTCAAGCAACTAATGAATGTTACAGCTGGGAAAATAATACTCTAATTCTTAATTTCCTTATCTTATAATGTTTTCCATAGGGGTCAGAAAGGACAAAATCCTACAAAAAAATGTTTTAAATGTGGTGCTTCTTTTTTGGAAGGCACTCTGTCATTATCCACACGCATTTATTATGTAGCTTCCATGGATAGGGTGACACGCCAGACACGTGGCACGTAACATAGTACAGGACCAGGACCCTCCACTGCATGTACTGATCAAGAACTTCACTCCACACACGGGGCGAAGAGCTTCTCTTCTAAATATAGGACTACGAAATATCATCGGAGGTGAACACATACAAAGTGACCAGCCATACATACGTCATACACGCTTAGAGCCAAATTTGTGGTACAGGAAGAACTCCAAGAATTCAGAGGTAATCTTTGGAAAAGTTTGGCATCCAACTGGTGAAAAGACATAAAAGAATTCAAGACAAAAGTATGTACAAATATTTGGGGATGGGTAATTCCTTCCTTTCTTCGGATCTCAGTATCTATGGAGGAGAGTATAGATGATAAAGTTCGGAAATGTGGTAAGGGCCAAAGGGTGAAAAGACTTGAAAAGCAGTCTAAGAAGTTTTGATATTACCATATAGGCAAAGGGCAAAACATTGATAATTTTTAAGTAGAGAGGTTTCAAAGGCAAAGTACTACATAAGAACAGTTATCCGAAACAGACTTGGTAGGAAAAATTTAAATGGGAGAAACCAGAAGCAAAGACACTAATTAGGATACAAATTGTTGAGTGAGGTGAACCTGGTCAATAACAACAAATGTGGAATAGAAAGAAATAGATGGATTAGCAAGACCTTTGGGGAAAAAATAAGACACACACACACACATACACAAAGAAAGAAAAAACATTGAAAGAACTGGTAAATCACTAACTATAGGAGATAGAAAAAAACTTCAAGGTGGTAAAAATCTCTCAGCATATGCATACTCCACGTAATCTAGCTGGGTCTTAAACACGTTTGGTGAGGTAGAAGTCCCTATTATAAGCGGCAGCCCGTCTCATATTAGGGTAGCCCTAATTCCCGGAGAGCTGCTTTTATTTGGCAAAAATTTCACTCATAACCTTCTTGTAACTTTCATCCATTGGTTCTAGGTTTATGCTTATATCAGTCTAGTTCACAGATGCAATTATTTTTTCTTTAAGGGGTCAGAGAGTCGAAATTTTAGGCCTTGCAGGCCATATGGTCCCTGTCACAGCTACTCAACTCTGCTGTTGTAGGGAGAAAGCAGCCATAGACAATACACACCATGAACGAATGTGGCTTTGTTCCAATAAAACTTTGCTTACACAAACAGATGGCAGGTCAGTTTTGGCCCAAGGGCTATAGTTTCCTGACCCCTGCTGTAGCTTGTAACTATGTTTAACATATTCTAAGGCAATTTTACCCTTCAAACTTCGTACAAAATCCTCTTCTCCAGCCTAAACACTGTCTGTGATAATACAGGATTTTGAATCATACTTCCATGTTTCTCAGCAATGTACCCATGTGTTTTTTAGATTGTGGCTTTTTAGACTTATGGTCTAATAAATCTCTCTCAAAATGGTCAGACAAGCAATAGAGTGGGGTTATTGACCCCCTTTTTTGGACACTGTAGTCTACTAACCAATTCTATGACTGAATGAACTGTTCATGAACAGCCACATTACTCTGTTGACTCATTAATTCGATTAAGATTCCTTCCTGCACTTGGAGGAGATAGGCTGCTTTGAGGCCGCTACCCCTGCTGTCTGTGGCTTTCACTTTCCCTAACTGTACACTGTGGCAATAAGATCGGTAAGGGCTGCTGTGTGCTTGACGTTCTAGAAAAGCAGATGCAAACACTCAGTGCCTAATGGACTGGCTCCCTACCTCTAAAAGCCTAGTCCAGGCTATGCCTTCTCTGTTCCAGGTTCTAGGTGATCCCTCTAGTTCTGGTGACTTCCTCATTGTCCTGTGAACTGGAGAGGGTTTGTGGAGTAATGATAAATGCAGCCGGAGCTCAGATTAATCCACATGGGGCTGTGTTCAGATGGGCCATAGGTAGAGGAGGCATTTGCTGAGACAAGAGGAGTGCCATTCCCATCCCCTGGAGATGATGAACTTCTTGGATATTTAGCTGAATGATGTCTGCTATTGCATCTGTAATTTTTGGTCCTCATTATAAATGCTTTTTTTTTTTTTTTTTTAACATGAGGTTGAGTGAAAACCATCTGAAGAAGAATTGGTGCTTTTACTACAACCGGCCATTCTCTATCAGGTCAACCTTTATAATTGTCTTCATAGCTACTTATCACTAGGTGAGACTATCTTTTCTCCCTTCCTTCTTGCTTCCCTCCCTCCCTTCCCTTCTTACTCCCTCCTCCCTCCCTTTCTTCCTTCCTTCCCCCTCCCTCCCTCTCTGTTTGTTTATTTGTTTGTTTGTTTTCTTTTTGTCAGTAGAATGTATGCTCGCTCCTAAGAGCAAAGCCTTTTTTGACCTAGTAGCTGCAATGTTCCAGAAACTGTCTGGTGTAGAGGGTCAGGGGTAAATTAGACCTAGGCTTTACTCTTAAGGATCTAAACTTGTAGAAACAATAAAATTATGAATAAAATTACAATATATAATTATACCTAATGTGCTTGTCCTCGTGATGGTTTTTTTTTTGTACAAACTATATCATAACATCTCTACTTTTTGCTAATAAACTCATGTCTATTAATTATCTGATGCTATGTTACAAACATCCTAAAACTTGGATGGAGACAACATGCATTTTGCTCCTGAATCTGTAATTTGAACAAGCCTCTCTGCCTCTGTTCCTTTGGCTGTCACTGGAATGTCTGGAAGACCAGAATCCAATGAAGGTCTGTTGTCTCACAAGTCTGGAAATTGAATCTGGCTGCTGACTGGAAGATCGACTGGGGCTGTTGGCCAGAAAGCCTTAATGTGGCCTTTCCAGGTAGTCTCACCTGTCTCATGACACGTGACACAAAGGATGATTTCAAAGAGGAGAATCCCAAGTTAGCTTAGTTGAAATTGTGGTGCCTTTTCTAACTTAGCCTTAGAGTCACGGGGTGCCAATGAACATTCTATTCATCAAAAGAAAGTACCTAAGACCAGACACCCTGTTCCACGGGAGAGGAAACAGTCTCATTTTTTTATGGGAGGAGTGCAGACATGTTTTAAAAGCACTGTAGACCTTGTTGTGTGTGCCACAAATTACTTGCATTTCTTCAACATGAAAAATACTCATCCCTTCCTAAAGCCTCCCAAAAGGCTCTACAGCATTGGCCTCACCCTGGAAGTCTAGGATTTCACTGCCTTTGTCAGGTTGTGGTGACATGAGGCTTCTGTCAAATTCTAGTCAGGCACATGCCGCTAGTCCCAATTTCTGGAAACAGTTCTCAAAAGGTTGTAGTGCTGCCCTTGGGGCTCGTGACTCCATCCTCTGAGTCATCCTTCTTTTTACCTGAAACATGGCTGGTGTTTGTAGCTGATTACTTTCCTTAGCCTTCTTACTGCCCATAATGGTTTCAGAACCCAAAGGACTCTTCATGTTGTAATGTCTCTGCCTCTTTTAGTTCAAGCTGATACAATTAAAAAAAAAAAAAAATCTTTACACGAAAGCTACCCGCCCCTTCAACAAATGTCCTTAAGATCATTCCTCCTCTACTTTAGGTTCCCTGGAACACTGCTGTGGAGACAGTTCTCTCAAGATTCTTAGAAGGCCTTTGGTCTATTTGAAAGGGTCTATACAACACCCCCTCAAATCTTTCTGAGGTCTTAACAAAGGGATTTACGGTTACATCCTTGTTTTATCTTTAGACCATGTTTCTCTGTGAGTGCCCTAGATTTGATCTTTGCCTGGGAGCTGTTACTTAATTACAGCATTTTTTGCAATCTGGAGGGTCTGGGAGTAAGAAACCATTTTATTTTTGAACCTAGCAAGGCCAGGTCCTTTTATATTTAACTATTCTCTTCTTTTTTTCTTTCTTTTTCCCTTTCTTTCTTTCTTTCTCTTTCTCTTTCTTTCTTTCTTTCTTTCCCTTTCTTTTCTTTTTTTTCTTTCTTATTTCTTTTTCATTTTCTCCTTCCTTCCTTTTCCTTCCTTCCTTCCTTTTCCTTCCTTCCTTTTCTTTCCTTCCTTCCTTCCTCCTTCCTTCCTTTCTTCCTTCCTCCCTCCCCCTTCCTTCTTTTTCCTTCCTTCCTTTTCTTTCCTTCCTTCCTTTTCCTTCCTTCCTTCCTCCTTCCTTCCTTTCTTCCTCCTTCCTTCCTTCCTTTCTTCCTTCCTCCCTCCTCCTTCCTTCCTTCCTTCCTTCCTCCTTCCTTCCTTCCTTTCTTCCTCCTTCCTTCCTTTCTTCTTTCCTCCCTCCCTCCCCCTTCCTTCCTTTTCCTTCCTTCCTTTTCCTTCCTTCCTTCCTTCCTTCCTTCCTTCCTTCCTTCCTTCCTTCCTTCCTTCTTTCCTCCCTTCCTTCATTTTTTCTCTCTTCCCTTACATTTTACTATGTAGCAACCAGAAAAAGGTCAATGACAACTTAAGCACTCTACCTGGAAATCTTCTCAGTTGGATCATTCAATCCCTTGGGTACATTTTCTATTTTTCATCTTTTGATGGCAGAGGTTTCCAAGAAATTATAGATATCTGTTAAAGCCATCATAATATCCAAGTGCAATGATAAACATGAGGTTAAGGAAAGATTACTGAGCCAGGAGTCTAAACAGATTCAACTCCATCTTTATTATTAACTAGTAATATGACCTTATCCAGATTAAAAAAAAATTGTAATACATTAAGGTCTATATAATTATTTTCAAAAACATTAGACATCTCTATCAGGCAAATAATTTTAATAAATGGAAAAACAGAATGCAGTTTAGTCTGACACACTGCTCATGTTGAATTTATGATGACATCTGGAAATATTCTTATTTTATAAAATATTCCCCAAATAACCAATTATGAATATAGCAGGAATTAACACAAAAGTATCTTTTTTTAAAGTCATGATTAAGTGACCATTTACAGCTTTCCAATAACACTCTAAGTTTCCAGCATCCCTCAGAGGATAGAGATAACAGCTCAACATTTTAGTGTAAGCTCGTCAGCATCTAAGATAAAACCTTTCACATACAGTAAGATTGAAGTCATGTTAAGTTAGCTAGTACTTCATTTACCATTTCCCCATCAATCTCGACCCTCAGTGCTATTCCAGGGAGATGAAATTACATCATTTTAGCGTTAGAAGGAACCATCATGGTCACCTATCCCAATGATCCGCCAATATCAATGACACCTAAACTGGGAAACACGACAAAATGAAATCATAAAAACCTTGTGGAAGCAAAGAGGATTTCCAGGCTTTAGCCATATTAGGCAGTGGGAAACTCACTGGAGAATTTCAAGCATAAAAGTATTGAGGATAAAATGAGTTGACAACTATATTATCATTGAATGATAGGAGAGACAAAGTGTTACATTTATTAAATGTTTAATAAGGTTAAGGAAATTTAAAGATAAGCTTTATATAATTTAGAATATTGTCAAAGATGAACCTTTGATCATAGTACTAATATTGTTGGTTAAAAAAAAAAGGATAAGAACATGTATTTTTGGTGAAAAACCTTAAGGATTCTTCATGCCTCGAATGGTCTCAACTGCACCAAAAAAATGAAATACCTTAGAAAAATTTTCAGAATCTGTGAAAGGATGGAGAATTTTGCTAAAACACATACTAAATTTAATCTGATAATCACTCTTGGTTAATCAATTGTTTGACCAAATGCTACCAAAGCTGTTAGATGTAATGTCCACAAGCTACGACGAGGACTAGGAAACTAAAGAATAAAGGATCCTCCTATCGCGAGCCAACCAGGGTCTTTGAGAGGAAATTAAAATTAATTTCAATTTATGTTAACAGATTCTATAGTTTGGGGTATGATCTATTGTATGCTATTAATAACATTAACAAAGACTTACAAGAGAAGAGAGGAAAGAGTGATTATTTTACTTTTAAAATAAAAATGATTATTTTTTTCTAAATTAAAAACGGTACATGTGAAATACACAAAGATGACATTCCAAAAAATATGTACGTATGGAAATTAGAATCAGAAAATAAAAGCATTTGCATGACTGTAAAGAAAAAGATTCATAAACAAGTGAGTCCAGAATTAATTTCTGAAGGACTATTTTCTAGCCATTATTGATAGGGTATAATTTTGACTGAAGAGATATTGGAACACAATGAGCCATTATTTGAACCCATAAACTGCTAATTTTGGTTTTCTCTAATATTCAAGCATTAAAACATTGAGAAAAGAAGAGATTAAGGAATAATATATAGGACTAGATACTATATTAGGAAGTGGTGAAATTATGCTATATGTGGCCACAAATGTGTGTGCATAGTAATATTTTCTGTGTTAGTAATTTTAACATGAAATATAAAATTCATGGTTCATTTCTGAATTCTAGTTGCCACAATATCAGTTGATTGAGGTTTCTTCTGATTGAATTTAAGGAAAAAAATAAAAAGTTAATAGCAGAAGAAAGCTAGTGTAATTTGACATTACTAACAATAGAACACAGATGCAATAAGTGTCTTATTGCAATAATTAATGCTGTTGCGAAAAAATAAACTTAGTGGAATAAATATGTACTAATTTATTAAGTCCATATATCTTCATTCTATTATTAATTCAAAAGTTGTTGAGCCTTCAATGGAATATTCAGACATGTATAATAATAATGAAATTCAGTCATTTTGGATATTTTGCCAACTGTCATTTATCTTTCATATCTTTGCTAATTTAAAAATTATGGCTTCCACTAATTTAAAAATTATGGCTTACAGACTTTTGTATTTTGTCATTATGAAGGTATCTTTGTCACAGTAGTAGGGAATAACATATTTAACAGTATCTTCATTTGATTTAACACACACACGCACACACACGCATTACATTGTATGTGGACCTCCAATCTTCCCTCTGGCATTGCAAATTTTCTAGGCAGGACATTTTAATTTCTCCAGTCTGGATCCTTCTTTGCTGCTCCAGACTTTCTTACTTGACATCTCCAATGAATGTCTCACATATATTTTAAACTTAGCATATCCAAAATAAAATTCTTGATTTCATCCCAAATTTATGACTGTACTCCTCATTTATATCTCAGTATAAAGCACCTGTAATCATTTGGTTACCAATGCCATCTGGAGGTCAACCTCAACACACCCAATTCATAATTTGTAGAGATTCCACATTCAACATACATTTTAAAACCCCTCTATTTCTGGAATTTGAGAAATAAAACAGATGATCATAGGGGAAGGGATGATAAAATAAGATGAAATCAGAGAGGGAAATAAAGCATAAGAGAGACTCTTAACTATAGGCAACAAACTGAGGGCTGTTGGATGGGAGGTGGGTGGGGGGATGGGCTAACTGGATGATGGGCATGAAGGAGGGCATTTGATGTAATGAGCACTGCGTGTTATATGCAATTGATGAATCACTAAACTCTACCTCTGAAACTAATAATACACTACATGTTAATTAATTGAATTTAAATAAAATTTTTTTTAAAAAACCTTCTATGTTTGTTACCATTACCTTAATCCAATCTATGATCATATTTTTTAAATACATGTTCTAACTTCTAATCGAGGAAATATTGGTAAGTATAATCCACATAAAAAGGCTCTTTGGGGGCCTCATTATTTAAAACCAAAACACTTGAATGGCTGACTAGACTTTAAGCTTCATGAGTCTGGAGATCATCTGCTTTTCTCACTATTGTATACTAGCACTTAAAATAGAGTCTGGCACGTGATATTTGTAGAATAAATATATGCATGATTGATGAAACAGTTTCAGTGGAATTTGGGATGAGCACCAGGTTGCTAGAAGTTAGATAAGGAGTCATCAACATCAGTAAACAACTCCTTCCAGAGGTTTCTCAGAACGTGAAATGAGATACATGGGAAAGGTGCTGAGGATGGAGGCACAGCCAAGAGATTGCTTCAAGACGTGGAATTTGGCTCTCTTTAATTTGCACGTCCTCATAGCTATGTGTGCAAGAATATGTTCTAGATGAATTCCTTTTGGTTCACGTGCCATGATGAGTGTACTCTGTGTTTGGGATCCTTCAATGGTCCTTTTCCAGATGCCTCCCCTTCCATACTCCTGACATAAGGTCACAATATACGGATTAAAGCATTTTTTTAAGTCTGATTGCCTTTGGGAGGTCTTCAAAGCACACAATGTGCTCCTGGCTCCCTGTGTATCAATGGCTACAAAGAAAAGATACAACAGTTGGAAAAGTTGAAATATCAACCAGCGTTTTGATATATAATCATAAATGAAAGAAGATGTCCTTCCTCCAGTTTGCAATGAGAAAGCAGCAGCAATTACTGATCTCACAAGCCTGGAAAACACCGAGGAGGAATGGAGCACAGTAGGAGACATAAATGCTGCCATGCGAGCATGTGCAAACCTAGGAAGGAAGCAATCTGGGCAAGCGATTTCACGTGGTGCGGCGCCATTCACTCTCTAGAATAAACCTGTACATTTAACTGTGCTTTGCTCTAGGGTATTTTTATCTGAGTCTCTCTCTTCCTCTCTCTTTTTTTAAACTCTGATTTTGAACTGCCGGCTTCTCTATTTTTATGTGACTTTGCCACTGCCTTAATTCCCTTTAAGGTCAGGTCTGCTTGGCCATTGGAACACATGTGGATCTCCCTCTCTGACTGTTCCCATTTGGCAACTGAGAATTAGAAATAGTTTTTCTAGAATCAGAGAAGAAAGAAAATAGATGAAAACTAAATCCCTGGCATAATTTTAATAAGCACACTAAATATGAAATAAATGATGGTTGTAAAAAAAAATGGCTATCTGGAAATTACATTAGTGTGATAAGAACAGCAATTTTCAGCCTAACAAAATGTATGACATTTTCATCATAAGTGAAGAAACATGATGTTGTGGGCCAAATGGTGGCCCCTCAAAATATGTGTTTGTGTCTTGATCCTTGGAACCTGTGAATTTAGTTTATGACAAAAGAGTAAATACTGCCATATAGGGCAACAGATACGATTAAGTGAGGACGTGCTTGTCCTGGTTCATCCTAGTGGCTGTAATGCAATCACACGTTTTCTCATAAAACGGAATTTTGAGACACAAACACACAGGAGATAGAGAGAAAAAAAAAGCAACATGACTACAGAGACAGAGATTGGAGCGATGTGACCACAAGCCAAGGCATGCCTGTAGCCCTCAGAAGCTAGCAAGGCAAGGGACAAATTCTGTCTTCCTGATTCATGCTGGAGCACCGCCCTGCCAACACTTTGACTTCAGACTTCTGGCCTCTAGAACTGCGAGAGGAGACATTTCTGTTGTTTTAAGCCTCCCAGTTTGTGGTTGTTATTGTAGCCCCAGGAAACTAATGAACAAGACAAACATTAGAGTCACACTATTTTGTTTCCTTAGGGTTCAGTTGATATATGTATGTACGTATGCCTGTATGTAGGTGTAAATTTATGTATGCATGTACGTGCACAATGATATATATAATGATCATTACTCTCTTGATAGGCTAATAGGGTATTAAATTGAAAAAAAATCCAAAACCCAAAATATATGGCACCTATGGCTCCGGGCTGAGCACTAACTATGTGCTGAATCTCTCTCCTTAAGACACACATATTTATAGTAGGTGAGTTGCTTAAATTGGCAACAAGTGAGTTTTTCTAACATTAAGGGAACTGTTGATTACACTCGTGCAGACACTAAAACCCCTTTCACAAAATAAATATCCCTTTGCAGCAGAAGCACCAGCATCCTATGAACGTATAAGTGGAATGTGATCACAATCATCGTACTGTAAACATCTGTTTGCATTTCCCAGGATCTTGCCATGATTCCTACATTTTGCCTAATTTGTCACTATACCATCTGTTTGAAGATAGATTAATCACTGGTGGTTGGATTATTGGGTAAGTAGTGCTTATGTTTATTATCATGTGCCTAGCAAAATCTTAAAATTATATTTAATGTGAATTAATTTTTAGGTGACAGTGGGTGTCCCCAAGGCCTCATTTGTTTACAAGCAGTGGGAACCCCAGCAGAACAAAGATGCAATTGTACAATCATATACAAACATCCCCAGAAATGAGATTTCAGATTTGATCCTAAGCCTTTTTAGATTTGAAAAGACTCCATTTGGTACCTTTGATAGGACATAGCCCACAAATCTTGCAACCTTTACACCTGATAAGGACAGAGTAATTTTCTAGCTGAGAAAGTATCCATGTGAAACCTGACAGAGCTCTAGGCAACCTCAAAGCTCAGATTTCTCAAGTTCTGAGTTCATGGAGGTATCATAGTTGTCGATAAGACCCAGTATTGGATACAGATACGGTGAGCAAGAATCATGAACGCTACCTTAATTTGATCTGTGGAAGCAGTCTTTGAATCCTTGGAAGGATGTTTCAAATTTCAAAATATTTAATTGTAACATTAACAAGAAAAAATAAATTTGGTTACTATGCTAAAACTTCAAGTTATTTTAATTCACATATGAAATTTAATTTAATGACCAAATTAGCTTTAATGAGTCAAAAATTCCTATGCTATTGTATAACTTGCTCTCATAATCTGCTTAAATTCTTAAGAATCTCTGTGCGTCCTTTGATCCTATAGTCTTAAAGGCTGTATGTCTTCATGGACATAATTAAAAATTTATCTAAAATAAATTAATTTTTAATAATATCTATTTCAATATGTCAATATGACAACATTTGAAGCTAAGATTCTATATGCCACTGCACTACATATTTTATTTATGCAGAGATATGGTTGAAACTGACACATATTAAGCCTGAAATCAAAAGTATATATACACACACACTTTTGAGCATTATACCAAATGATTATACTTAGCTATTGATTTGCCTCAGGTTACAATACCTTCCCGCAACCACCATTAAACCCTGCACTCCTAAATAGTCCTCTGAATTTCAAGTGACAGAAATACTTTTCATACATAATTATAAAGTAAAAAGAGATGGTTATGAGCAAACACAGAATACATATTTAAAACACTGTAGAACTAAGTAATAGTAGGTGATTTTTTTTTAGCTAGTCACAGTTTATAATCATGCCTTAATTTCTATTCTGCACTCTTCATTACCATCAATATCAAAATGACATTCTCCATGAAAATACGACAACTGAATTCTATGATTTTGAATGTTTTTCTCCCTACCTCTCCATCTCATAGCCTCACAGATCCAGTGAGGGTTCGGTCTGATGGCCAGGATTCCACTATTTCCATAATCCCAAAACCTCCCAGAGCTATCCAATCCCAAATCTTCTCATCAGCCCATCCTAGTACACCTGTCTTCTCCCCCATTCCCCAACAGTGCTTTATTTCTGCATGTAAAATTGAACTAATGATAAAAGGACATTCTTGTTAAAAAAGTGAGATTAGGTCTCCCAGAAATAAGAGGAGAAAATCTATGTATTTTGTCCTCAGATGCGAGCTGCTGACAGAGATTCTTCTCCCTGTGAACACTTGGTTGGACAGAATCTTCATGTGCTTTTTCTCACTAGGGATTAAGACATGAAGGGGAAAGGATCAGATGGCTGTCCCTAGACTAAATTGTTCTCAGTCATTCAATCATGAAGACTATCAATCCCTTTCTAGGGAAAGAAGAGTATATCCTGAAAGCAGAGAAAGACAACATTTTTGTATGGATGATGCCAGTTCTGAGGGAGGATCAATTAGGCACATCACGGCATGGTGACCTCCAGATTAGAAAGAGGATGTTGGGACAGAGAGGGCTTTTGTGTTTGTTTGTTTTGTTTTGCCTCTGAAGGTCACAAGCAGCCTGTGAAAGGAAAAGAAGAGAAGCATTTTGGGGGACTGTCTCATGGATTCTTTAGGAAGAGACAAACCCTAAAGAATTAATCCACCAGGGAGCCCTAGGCATTGTTGCTTAAGGAAAGTCCCTTCAATGTCAGGTTATGTGAAAAAAGAGTTCAGGATGAGGTATCCCCAATAGTAAGAGCACTCAGGAGGCAGGATGTCTGGATTTACATCCCAGTTCTCACCATAATTTTCTGGATGACCGTGGATAAGTCATTATACCACTTAACTGCTTCAGTATCCTCAGTAGTAAATCTGAGACTAACGGAGTAACAATATCAGAATTTACCTTATACACATGTTGTAAAGATTTGTTAAGAGTTTATATGTGGCCAACATTTAGCACTGTGCCTGACACATCGGAAGCACTCAATAATTGTTAAATACTAATTTTACTTATTTTTATTTTTTTTATTTTAGCCAGAAAAAAAGATGCTGAGAAATAGTGCAGGTTCAGTGACTTGGCTAAAGGCTCCCCTTGGTCTCACCTGGAATTATTATTTTGTTGTGAGGTGGGGAGAGTTTCAATCCTATTTTGTTCACTCAAATGTTGGCATGAGCTTCTGCCTGTACTTGTTTATCTGGGGCTCATCACTGAACCATTTGAGAGTCAATTACCTCTTCTGCGAATAAGGTGGGTTATGTAAGTGCCAAACTCATCCTAGGGATTCATTATACTTGATTGTTTTGTGACCTTCCTCTGGACTTTGTACTGACATTAAAAAAGAAAAAGTAACACAAGTGACAGAAACTACAATAGGATCTTAAAAATAGAAAAATGTTTGTGCCTGGACCAATCTACATGCTAAATAGCTACAACATCTTATGCTCTGAGTAAATTGTGGCTCCTGGGGGAGCTGCCTAGGCTACTTAAGGTTAATCACTGGTGCTTAGAGTTAATTGTTATCAATCCCTTTGTCAAAGGCTGCTCATTTGGAGTCTTCCATACATAATAATCAGATCCCACAATAGTGCCAGCCCTAAAATGAGTTTTCCTTATATTCTTCCCCATAATCAATTATCAAAATATTTATTTGTCAAATATTCACGATATGTGTCACCAAGGTATGTAGCCTTTAGAACCTGAGAGTGCATCAGAATCGCTTGAAGCATCTATCAGAACAGATCTCTGGACCTCAGCCTCAACGTTTCTCACTCAGCAGGTCCAGGATGGGGCCAGAGAACATGTTTTTCTCTCAAGTTTCCAGGTGCTACTGAAGCAACTGGTACCAGAAAAGGAAAACAAGGCTTTATTCTTTGTGGCATTCCTGAAGAAGAAAGGCTGATGAGCCAATCTCTTCTGAGGTGTCTCACTTGACCACAAATCGACAATTCTCTTTGTCCGAGCAAGGCCTTTGCTGGACCCCGTTAATTCCCATCCACACAGCGCCATCTCTCATCTATGGCCTTTTTAGCCCTCTTCCCGTTTCCATATCACCTATGAGGATGCTTCCTTGTGCATCAAAGAATATGCAGACTATGAGGCCAAAATCATCTCTAAAGCAGAGAGAAACCTCCAGCAGCTCTCTTCTCCCCTGGACTGCTCAATGTCAGAAAGTTTTGTAGGGGTGGAAAATTTTACCTTCTCCCTTCTAGGTTCTTTGGCTGGCCTAGTGATTAAATTGACATAAAACAGAGGAGAAAAACAAATTTCATTATGCACATATAGGAGCCCCTCAAAGGCGTGAGACTCAAAGAAAGTTTAGGGCTTATAAGCCATTCGGAGATTGGGTGGTGGTCTGGGGCTTCAAAGGGGAAGAGGACAATCACAGGAAGATCTGAAGAGCAAGTGTTTGGGAAACATCGTTTGTCACACCATGCAGATAAGTCTTCCAATATAAAAAGTTATCTCTGTTAATAGCTCCCTTCCTGGTACAGGCCTCCTATCTACATTCTTTTAAGTAGTTAAGGGACAGGTTAAAAGCTTTCCCTGAGTTTGCTGGGTTTTGATCGCCTTTAGCTCAAAATAATCCATATGCCAAAGTGGCACATTTGGGGTGGAATTTTCTGATCCCCTTAGGTTTCATAAGCTCTTTTGTCTTCATCTGAAACTCAAACTTGGTATCCACAGATACTCATTCCCTCTGGTCCTGTAGCTTTAAAGAGGGATGCACTTGTGAACAAGAGTAGGGAGTGACCAAGGTGGCCTTAACACTGCCTTCAGTTTGATGGCAAGGCACGTTAAACAGGTTTCTTCCTGACTATAGGCCCCTAACCTCCCTTTTCTTAAAGCATTTGCTTTAGAAAACGTGCAATTATAAATTCTTTTTCTTCCCCTTTGAGATGTAAATCTTATAAAAACCTAGAATGTTATTTTCAAGAACCTGGGAGCCATCCCTTTGAAATATAATAATCAAGAAAGAGAGGGTCCTTATTTCTCTGTCAATGTGGGAAGGAAGAAGCCAATTAGCAAACACAGATGGCCTAATCACCTTGACCATGCTCCCTCCTAAAATCCTCCAGGTACTTTTATATCGGCTCACCCCAGCTTTAAAAACCCTCACACCTTTTATTTCAGCAGAGTTGAGTTCAATCTTTCTTCCCTATTGCAATAGTCTTGAATAACTTTATTTTTTTTTGCCTGTTAATTCCAGCTGGTACAATTTTCCTTTGGCAGAAGACTCTCCCTCCCTGATTTGAATGAGCATGTCCCCTTGCTGACTTGCTGAATGAGAGTGTCCCCGGCTCCTAACCCTCACCCACCTTCCTATCCACTCGTTCCTAGAGTTGTGCCTGTGATGCTCATGTTTCTATCCCAGCTACTGAACGAGGTGACAGGTTCAATGACACATTGTGACACTGGGGCCACAGTACTGGTCTCCTAATGGCATAAGGAAATCAAGACATTTCTCATGTATGCTTATATGCTTTCCTGGCATCCCGTGCTAAGCTCTGGTAACACAAAGACAGATAATGTGTGGCTCCTGCCCTGACTGTCAAACATGCTTTCTTGAGCAGCAGAGATGAATATCATATGCAAATGCCATATCCAGGCAAACTGGTTGTTTGCAGGAGGGAGAAACTCCTCAGAGTTCCCTGATAAACAGAACTCAGAGGACACCCTGAAGAACTGATTCAGTGCCATTTATCTAGATAGGGAGAGTGATTGAAGATTAAGAAAAATTAGACTTCAATGGCAGCCAGTCATTGATTCCACATGGAACTTTCTACTTATTCCTTAATACTAAGGTGACCTTGTACTTTATCAGCTAATCATGACACCGTTCAATGATAGGCATACTAGCAAACTCACCAGGACAATATGTATAAGCAGGACCAATCTGGGAAAACTGTAGGGTAACCCTACCTAACACCAAGCATGAAGACATTTGTGGTAATTGAAGATCAGAAGATTCTCTATTCACCAGTGCACCTAATACCCATACATATGCATATGTGTGCACATACACACAGACACACACCACACACACACACACACACACACACACACACAGTCATGGAGAATATAAAATCACGTTTCATTTCAGGATCAAATTGGTATCAGGACAGCACCCTATATATGCACCTCTGAGAGATCCACAGCTTCAACTCCTTAGCAGACACAATCCCTCCTGGACCTTCTTCCTCATGTCCCCACCCCTACATCCATCCTCTTCAATGACAGCCCCTCTGATCCATGCTCTTTTACTGCTGGAGGAGGAGTGGGACAACATTAGGCGAGGTAGTCTAGCCCCAGGCAAAAATATATAAAAGAATGAAAAGAAAAATCTAAAAGAATGGCCATCTCATATTGCCAGGTTTAATTTCCTGCTAGCTTATCTTTGAGCATTATCTAAATGGAGTCTCCTTTTCTGAACCTGAAGCACATTACAAAAATCTCTTTTCTGTTACCTTAGCCTAGAAAGACGCTAACCTGAACAAGGGGAGAGAATTAACCACCATCCTCTTTTTCCACTTTGGTCTGGAATCTCCCTGGACTCTCCAAAGAAGTCAAAGCAGCACTGGCTCAAGTTTCATATTCTCCCAGGGTATGAGCAAATGCAAATTCATTAATTCTGTCTCCTGACCGAGTTGTAAATGCAAGTAAGTACTTTTAGTTTTGTGTTCTTATTCAATAATGCTGTCTTCCTTAGATTACTAGAAGTGGATGCCACTTCAGCCATTTTCCCAGCTCTGATAATTGGCAAAGGACTGTGAGAATTAGGACCTCTGGATAAAAGACTAGTAGGTTTTCCTAGAAAGCTAATGAGAACCGCTCCCCGCCCCCAATCAGTTTTTCACAGGTGGCAAAAAACTTTGGAAACAGCTGAGTGTACAGTGTGGAACTGAGCAAAGGTGCTAATGTCACTAAGCCAGGAAAAGGAACCTGAGTATAACAGAGGGCCAGAAGCAACTCTCAGTACTGAGTCCCAAGCCAGGTAATAGGCACAGAAATATAAACATGTGTTTAGTAGGCAGGCAGCAAACAATTGAGAACAAACTCCAGAGGCCCAGATGTCCTGCATGGTTGACTCTCTAGGGCCTCTGCCGAAGCTATGAAGATAGCTACTGCCTTTAAGTGATCAGACACAGCACCAAAACATTATCTGCTAGAGTCTGAACATCTCCCCATTTCTTTCCCTCGGGATTAAGCCCACAAACACCTGTACTCAAGTTCAAAGTGCTCTACCTGTACCAAGCTCCCTAGATTCTTTATTTAGCCTTTCACATGCATTCCCTCAGTACTCCAGAAATGTCTGTCTCCTCATAAAATTTTGAAAATATCCTATATTTTTTTTTATTGTTCCGCCTATGCAAAGCCACAGGTAACCTCCACTGATCTGAAAGCTTCCAATAGCTGTTGTACTAGTCTGTTCTCCACACCACAATGTGTTTGGCATATAGAAAGTGCTTGAGAAATTTAATTGACTGAATTGATGAGGGTTCCTATGCTTCCCAGCCCTGTCTGTACTCTTGATATCTCCTCTGGGGCCTGAATGGTCAAGTCTCCATGCATGTTTCTTCTTGGATCAGAACCACTGTTATAGACTCCATCTATGACACCCCTGTCTCCATGTCTGTCTTCTCTCTTGGACCTGAATGATTTGGGAGGTCAGGGCCAATGGTAAATCTGTAACCCTGACATCAAGAACATTACTGTTACATAGGTGTTTCATTGATGTTCACACACAAAACTGATGTGAGTCCATGTTGCCGACAAAAATAAATAAATAAAATCTAAATTAAAAATATAAAAATAGAACTTACAAATAAAAATAAAAACAATAAAAATTTAAATATAAATTACATAGATATATAAATTATTCTATAAATTATGTCATTCTTTTTATGTTTATTAATTTTTTAAGTATAAATTATATGAAATGAAAATATGTGTATCAGAGAGCCATAAGTTATAAAAGTGTCATCTATTTTCAAGCAAGTACTCACTACAAAGAAAAGAATTCTAGGATTTTAGTGGATGCTTAAACTGATTATAGAAATAAAGAACAATAAATACAGGATCAAGGCAAAGGAGAGAAGTAATTTAACAGGTAAAATTCCTGGGAGAAAATCTTGTATTGAGAGTTGTTGTTAGAATTCAGTAGACCCAGGCTCAAATTCTGTCTCCAACATGTGTTAGCTGTCTGTAGGGACATTTTACTGGAATTCACTGAGCTTCAGGTCTTTGGCCATAAACTGGAGGTAATATTATCTTCCCTGATGGGTTGTTGTTAAAATTAAGTAAGATAAGGACTCGATAGTATCCATATACATGGATGCCCAACCAACTTTAGGTTTCATCCATATATCTGATACTGAAATTAGGACATATATAAAGATGATAGCATCTCTGATGAAAAAATTAAATAAAAAGGTGACCAATAGGTAAGTGAGATTGATAACCAGCTGAGGCAGAAAATGATTATAAATTTCTTAAAGAAACAGTTTTATCCCCAAACTAGATTCCAAATAATTGATTTCTAATCAAAATTTAGAGGTATTCTGTTTTTAAAACAAAGCATATATCATTCTTCCTATTACTTTTATCTCTTGGAAAATACTACTACTTAATATCTGCAAACAAATACCCTAAGTTTTAAATTTACCAACATATTATAGATCACCACAAAAAGAAAAATGTCTTGGGGCCCCTGGGTGGCACAGCGGTCAAGCGTCTGCCTTTGGCTCAGGGCGTGATCCCAGCGTTCTGGGATCAAGCCCCACATCAGGCTCCTCTGCTGGGCCTGCTTCTTCCTCTCCCACTCCCCCTGCTTGTGTTCCCTCTCTCGCTGGCTGTCTCTATCTCTGTCGAATAAATAAATAAAATCTTAAAAAAAAAAAAAAGAAAATGTCTTAATTTATATTTTCACACCATTAAAAATAACTTACCACGAGACTTTTCTTTGGTAAGAAAAGCAGATTGGGAGCCCTAAACATTTGGACATCTTACATTGTTAATTCAGAACAAGCTCTTACAAAGGCTTGCCCCTTTCCCCGCCCTTGAAACACTGGGCATTGTCTGCAACTACTTTTTTGCCTCTCTTGTCTTTCTGCTGTTTATATCCGCTCTGAAGAAGTGATCGTTAGATGCAACATCTCATCAACAAAAGGCTGGAAACGTATCATAGATAATTATCTTTCTCTTGAAGAGATGAATTTTGATCCTTCTTCTAGGTCACATGTAAATATGACATTTGAGATTTTTATAAATAGAAGCAATGATTTTGAAACAATGCAAAAATAAAGCATAATAAGAAGAAGCTGGTGGTGAGAAACCAAAAGGGAGTTATTATTGTGATTATTTAGTAAACTGAATTTAGACTGGGAGTGACAGTCAAGATACATCCATTACCATATTTTCCATTAGCTACCTGCCATCCTAAGCAATATCACACTGCTATTCCGTTGTTAATTTTAGCTTGAATAATATAAATTATATCTTATGTTCAATTTACTTATTTGATATGACAATTTAAAAGAAATGTACACCTCTGAACTTAGTCTGAAAAATGGCACACAATATGCCTATTACTGGCAAAAGCAAGGGTCTGTTTCAATCCTTCCTGTCACCTTGGTGGTAGTCATAGCAGTTATTGCTTTCCCAGGGTTTGCATTTTGCTTCTTGTTGAAATTGGTGCTGTTAAAAAAAAAAAAAAAAAGTGTGTTCATTTATTCTGCACATTTTTTAAAACCAGTGCACATTAGGGTTCCTATTAAGAAAAAAAACCCTTTTTTTGAAAAATGCTAACATTACAAAATATATAAAATACCAGCTATAATTGATGTGATTATCTTTTCATAAGTAATTGTAATACTCTGGTGAATATTTTTACTTTAGAGTGAAAAGAGAAGAAATGTCCACTTTTTAGATAGGTATTAAATTCCAAAACAAAGAATTATTAAGATATTAATTTAAATGTTCTTTGAGGAATTTGGGTATTGATTGTATTTATTAGAAACATATTTTGGGGAGAAAGGATTTCACCATTTTTGATACGTGAACTGGAGAATAGTTCAGCAACCTTGAATATAATCAAACTTCCTTGGTAAATAAGTAGGGTTTTATGAAAGGGGAAAATTTTGCAGGATCAAACAGTTATCCTGTGACATTATAAATATGGTCTTAATAATGTTATTTTATTTTAAAATCTTGCTTTTCAAAAGATTGTATAAAAAAAGGTTTTTTTTTCCCAAATAAATTAACATTTAGGTTAAGCTTAAAAGTAGCATTCCTCCAGTTCTGTTTTATTTGGAAAAGAAGCATTTATTACTTATCTTCTTTAGAAATGCAAAAGCAATTACAAAGGTGGCATTTTCCTTAACATCAGCTCAAAACCAAAACTATTTGTTTGGGAAAAAGTTCACAAAATCATAGCAGTTCACATTGAAAGGCACATTCAATTACAGTGGGTTTTATAGATAGTGTAAAATTGCTATTTGAAAAAATATTGTTGAACTTCAGGTCTTCTAAAAGTCCCAAGATCTTAAATTGCACCTCAAATTTTATAACATTTAATAACATTTCCCCTTTCTGAGCCCCAAAGGTTAAAAAGCCATTTCAATGTGTTCAAGAAGAAAGTATTATGCCTTTAAAACTAATGTTTAAGAACAAGTTCAATGTCTTATAATTAAAAGTCTATAGAGAACTACATGAAGCAATTACAAATTAGCTTATTTAAAACTTTTAATTAAAAGTAACATTTTTTGAACAGTCCTTCAATATATAATGCAAATGAATATGATAATTCAGGTTTATTTTAAAAAATTGGCATTTAAGATATTGATAATAATTATGTTCATAGCCAAATTTGGAGAACATTAACTAGAGTATTCCAAAGACCTGTCTCACATTTTTGTCAGCCATTTTTTCCACTATCAAAATAGTGGTTACATTTTACATTAATACATATTTATAATTAATGATTACATTAATACACAGTGTCTATAAAGTAAGACTAGATACTTGTTCATAGGTAGAGGCTAGATTCTGAGCATGTTCTCCCAGGGAGCTCAAACTATATTTCAATACTTTTCTAATATAAATAATAAAAGCAGTGTCTACTGTTCACTCTCCGAAGAGAGCACCAGAATGACACATCGTTGACCAAGTAAAGCCTAGTTTTTTACTTAATGCAACAGGAAAAACACCATCCTGACTGAAGTTTAGTAGTATCTCGGAAAGGGAAATTGAAGAGGATGTGTTTAAGGTTAGGGATTTCCTTGCCAATGATTTAAGGCAAATTTTTAACGTGGGATTGAATCAGGGATATTGGGCAAAGTTCTTAATAGTTTGAATTGGAAGACAGGGGAGGCAAAGAGTTAATGTTAATGAATAGACAGTTGTCTGATAGGCAAGTGGGTTTGACCAGTTGAGTGATCCACTGCCTGAGAAAGGGGTTGGTTCAGTACTTTATTGGTTAGATAAATGGCTTTTTCTCAAATTACAGAAAAAAACAATAAAGTTATATATTGCTTTACAGCCTTATCTTCCTGTGTAAGAATTCTTTGGAACAAATTTTAAAGTCTTGTACTGTAGTCTCAGACCTGAGAGTTAAATTCTAGGACACCAGGCGTATCTGTTTCGGTATTTGGAAATGATAACAACCATCACTGGATACACACACTAGAAGCAGAACAAGAAAAAAGAAAAATAAAATCTCTCATGTAAGTGTAAAAATAATCTTATATTCTTGGACTATAAAAATAATAAAGGCAGGACAGTTGCTAGATAAGCACACTCACAGTACAATCCCAGAAGCATCCCACCTGGAAAAAAATTTGGAATGAACCACTGCCCTGTATATATCTTAAATTATTTTTCCTTTCTGAATTTTTGAAGAGAAGCATTTTAACGATGAGCAGTGACATTTAAGTTAGGCATCATATCTCTGGTCGTCACTTTATGAAAGTATATATTATTTGAAACTGAAATATATGCCTTTGAACTCTAAGATATTCCCAAGTTTTCAAATATGGTACAATGGAAGATCTGAGCAGTAGCGCAACTCAAAGGCCACATGGGGTCTGTACCAAAGAATCAGCTGGGTGTAAAAATAAGTAGCCACAGAGTTAGCTTATTTCTAGAAACCACTGCCCATACATAAGCAATATAGATTTATAAAGTAAAATGGCATTTGGCCTCCTAACAATGTATTCAAAATTATTTTTCAGAATACTCTTTACATTTAGGAAACATGTTGACTGTATGAACTGTATGAATACTCCCTCTTCTCTCTGTCCTTCCTTTCCTCTGGGCTTCATTCTCTTGCTCCCTTCCTTTCATTTCTTAATTTCTTTTCTTTCTCTTCCTACAAATAGTTACATCTCCAGCTCCCACTAGCGACTCTATAAAGAAGGCTGTGGGGATAGAGAAAAATGAATCCTAACTACGCATATAGATTTACCCCCATCTTTTAAATAATGTATATATGTATGTTACATTTTATTAAATGTAGTAATGAAAGCAACACTTGTAAATGTCAGATTTTACCTTCCAGGCAAGTTTTTCTGACATCTCTCCAATGGCACCACGTGCGCTTAGTTCTGAAACACTGCTGTTTATTCTATGATTTCTCCTATTTCAAGAGATCTTTGGAGTTTGTTCAAATCTACCTATTTATCTATGTAAACTATCTATGCTTCTTGCCATTATGTATTTTTTTGATAAGTAATGCCATTTAAATAAGGTAAAATTCTCACCAAAATCACAGGAAATAAGGCCAACCTAATATGTAAATATGCATTTACATCTCTTGAATAAAGTGGTAGCATTACTTCAGTGCTTTTCTTTGGGCTTTAATAAATTTGTAGCTAGAGATAAATATTGAATAAAAAGAAAAGGAATATAGAGAAAGGAAACATAAAATATGTAACTGCTCTGAGATCCTAATTTTATCTAATCATGACTTCATGTATCACCTATAATTCAAGTGAAACATCTTAAGCATTGGTCTACTCCTCTCTTGTTTCTTCTAGTGCCATTATTATTAATACCAAGTTAGAAATTGGTTCTTGTTGTCTAAACTTGTGTTTGGTAGTTACTTGGCAGAGAAGGGTTATAATAGTTCACTGAATGTTAAATTAAAAATTGTATTGATGTAGATAGAGAATAATCCCATTTTCATCTATAAACAAAGACTGAAATTCTTAGATTAGTGTAAATTATTCTGGCAAATTCTACATGCCTTTCTGAAGGAAACGTTTCAGTTAGTGATCAGTTAGTGCTATTTTCTAAAGAATAATGGAGTCTCTATGATACCAGTTATTGTCCTCCCACTTTCTGCAATAATTCATAGTGAAAGCAAATTATTTACCTATCATTCTTTCTTTCATAAATGAATGTATTCAAGACATTACATTTGTTCAAATAAATATCAATAAATTAGTGTTCCTATTATTTGCTTGTATCCTCCAGTTCTTAGATTGGGCAATTGGTTCACTACCCTTCACTATCAAACGCTTTGAAAATCAGGATAATGTCCTAATATATAGGGCATATCAATAGCACAGCGTCTGACAACCAAATGGTACTGGCACATAAAGTTTTTTGGAAGAGTGAAGTTTTGAATATAAATGTGTGAGAAACATCAGTCCTGTGGTCATGTCAGCTTGGACAAATCACAATTAATTTGGGCTAAAAACAAAGTTAATGGCATATTCCCTTCCTTTCCACTTCACAGATGTCAGGAAATATGAAGTAAGTGCCTCAGAAAAAAAGACACTTTATAAAACATAGTCTATCATTATGTTTTTAAGTGATTAAAAATCATATTTTCAAAAATAGAGTAAACTTCTAAATATATCTATAAAGTATATTCAAACTTCAAACATCTGTGGTCTACCTATATAATCAAGGGAAGTAATCAGGAAAATGAATACTCCTAGAGTTCAAGAAAATCACTCTCAAAGAGGCTACACTTAACAGTATAGAACGAAATACAGGTCAGGATTCAAGAATCACAAAGAAGCTTGCATTTACGCCAAGTTATCATGAGTCCGGAGGAAAGATGAGACCATTGAAAGAAATAAAATTACGAATATTAGAATCCCCATTTCTTTTTTTTTCTTTTTTTCTTTTTTTTAAAGATTTTATTTATTTATTTGACAGAGAGACAGCCAGCGAGAGAGGGAACACAAGCAGGGGGAGTGGAAGAGGAAGAAGCAGGCTCACAGCGGAAGAGTCTAATGTGGGGCTCGATCCCATAACGCCGGGATCATGTCCTGAGCTGAAGTCAGACACTTAAAGACTAAGCCACCCAGGCACCCCAGAATCCCCATTTCTTAAATTTTATACTATTTAGCTATGTTTCAAAAAGAAAACTAGGGGGCTTAGGCAAGTGAGCAACTGTTGTTTTCAGCTCAGGTCATGATCTTGGAGTCCTCAGATTGGGGCTCCATGCTCAGAGGAAGTCTGCCTGAGATTCTCTCTCTCCTTTTCCTTCTCCCCTCGCCCCTATTCATGCATGTGTGTGTGTGTGCGCGCACTCTCTCTCTAAAAATAAATGAATAAATCTTAAAAAAAAAAAACCCAAAACTAGGATATTTTTATCGACAAGGCAGTAAAATTAAAATATAATAACACAAAAGTTATATTTGAGGATTCTAATCAATTTTAGCAGCTTACTCAAAGAATTCAATTTTCAAAGAGAAAAAATATATAATGAAATTTGAAAACTATTTACATGAGCAAATTATCAGGCAGTTCTAGAACTTAAACAATGTATGTGTATGTATATACAATATAAAAAAGGGAGAAAGGAGGGGAGTTCATGAAGATTTAGAAGATTCAATCTTTGGAAAATAGCATATGAGGCCTATAAGTTTATTATTAAAATAATCATATCAACTTGGGCAAATTGTAATCAATTTTCTACAATCAGTGTATTTATTTCAGATTGAATTCATGAGTGATAAATAAAGAAAGATGGTAAGATTAGAGCCTAAACCCCCATCATATAAAAAGAAAACACATTTTCATCTTTTTCTATTTTTAAAACAAATGTTCAACTCTAAAATCGTAAATCTCTTAATTTGGTCACACAACAGAAAAGGAAAGACTGAAGTCAGTTCCAAAAAAATCAGTTTTGATAAACATTTTGACTTTAAGATAAGAGGACCTAAAAACAAAACAAAAAAAACAAAACAAAAAAACCCCACAGAAACAAAAACAAAAACCAATATGAGAAAAACATTGAGTATTTTCTTCTAAGATACTTTATGACAAAATGCATTGATCTTAGATGCATTGATATTACACATTAATACAAGTCTTGAATTAGAATTAATAGCATCCATTACATTTTCCACAGCAGAAATTCGAGTACTAAATACATCAATGAGACTTGCATTATCAGTTATTTTTAAACATTTTTTTTAAAAAGTATTGTCCTCAGACAATGGTGCACATCTCCCTTCAGTATGCGCTTTCTTTATAAGTTTGGGAATGTATAACGTCAGGCAGAAATCTGTTATACAAGGATCCACGTGCATTCTTAAGAACTCTGCCTGCTCTAACAGAGTTACCCACTGTTGAATTAATATTAAGACCTGTGGTTTACAATCGGAAGGTTTCTTTTTTCTTATTCATCTCTGAAGGCCCACAGACATATTAATATAACTTGTATTAGTGAAGATTTTCCAGGAAGCTTAGGAGTATTCTTATACTATATTATGCCAAACCAAAGCCTTAAAATAATTATTTTTCAAAGCAAATATTTTCCCCCAACATAATACAGAAAATTATATAAATACATACATTAATTTTATGAAAACCATGAAATAATCTTTCAAACAAATGGGCATATCTTTTTGTATCCTATTTCTGGGGTTTTTAGATGTATAATAACAGCTAGTGCTTAGTAACTGTGTGCCAGGCACCGTTCTAAATGCTTTCTATGCAGCATCTCATGTAACCTTGCCTGCAGCTGTGTGTGAGAGAAGTACCTTTACTGTCCTCATTTTAAAATGAGGAACTAAGGCCCCAGAGAATAGGGAAACTGCCAAAGGTTACGGAGCCATAATTGGCAGAACCAGGATTTGAAGTGAGTCAGTTGAACTTTAGAACTTGTGCTCTTAACTGCAACAATGTTTTTCTCACTCTATTAAATGTTCCTTGGTCAACACTAGAGTGCTTGAATTATCTAAAGAGGTTTTCAAAATAGCCATTCATCTCATCTGCATCGAGTATGTAATGCGTTTGGTTTTCAGTAGTACCTAGAAGCAAGGTTTGCTCTTGGCCTTGACAGGCACCCGGCAGAATTGTGAAGGAAGAGAGAATGACATACCTCCCCCATGTGTTCAGCAACCCTTGTCCCGAGGGGTCTAGAAATCCTCCTAAGACCCTAGCTGTTTTAATATTAATATGCCCTTGCTCTTAAGCCATTATCAACCAATACTTCTGGGTAAAACTTTTTAAAAACTATTCCAATATTTTCTGTTCCAATTATTTAATGTTCAATACAATTAAATTGTTCAAAAAAATCAACCATTTTATGAAAGCAATCGCTTTCTTCAAAATCCAGTTATCATAAATTTTAGTTTAGGCAAGGGGTTTAGGATAAAATAAATAAATAAAACGAACTTTATATGGTCCATTCTCTGCCTGACCTGCAGGGAATAGAGTTTCAGAGAGGAGGGAGAGGATATTCCTATCACCCGTCTCACAAAGAAGTATAAACATCCTCATTGTACAGTGATGGACCAGGTGTGAGCAAATGTGGGTGCTAAAAGCTACAAGATAAATACAGTACAACTTCCAGACACATGAATTCTACTACATGGTAATTATTTAAATTATTACTTTTTGTTTTAAAAAGAGATATTATGAAATCAAATGCAACACTTACATGATTTTTAAAGGATAAAACAGAGAAGACAAATTTTAGGTTTTTACCTTTTAAAGCCTATATTCCAAATGCTTCCTTCCTTTCCCCAGGACAAACTCAAGATTTCCTGTCTTTTGGAGAACAGGTTGAGAATTACTTGATCAGAAATATATAGGACCTTGGGGCGCCTGAGTGGTGCAGTCATTAAGTGTCTGCCTTCGGCTCAGGGCGTGATCCCGGCGTTCTGGGATTGAGCCCCACATCAGGCTCCTCTGCTGTGAGCCTGCTTCTTCCTCTCCCACTCCCCCTGCCTGTGTTCCCTCTCCCACTGGCTGTCTCTATCTCTGTCAAATAAATAAATAAAATCTTAAAAAAAAAAAGAAATATATAGGACCTTGAGAAATAAAGACATTCTCCAATTCATTATATAAGATGGTTTCTTTTGAGTTCACTCCAATTGGATAAAATACACTCAGATACTGACAGACCAGCAGATACTATCATCCTGTCTCTAAATATAGTTGATACTATATCGAATTAGGTAGAACAAAAAACATCAATATTGGCCTCTGTGCAAATGGTTACATTTAGTAAGAGATAAGATATTTCAGAGTTAAAAGAAAAACTTAAGTGCTTAGTCCAAATTTGCATCTTCCAAATTGGGTGCAAGTAAGATGAGATGACATGATTCAAGTCACGGGGTGCATATTATAGTTGTGAGCAAGTCAGTACTAGAATCCAAGTCTCCTGCTTCCCCTTCCATTCTCTCTCCAGTGTGTCATGAATTAAATTCTTGTGTTCTGATTAATTGAAAAACCTTATGCACCCAAAAGCTGCATGCTTCATTCTTTCTTTTATAATCTTTGGCCTCCAAACAGGAAAGGAAGCAGCCAGGAAAAATAGCTGGTGTAGCAGAGGGCTGTCTACAAGACCTCATACTAATATAAACAATTCTAGTAGCAGTAGATAGAGGAAGAACAGATTGGTTACTCTAGGATACAACCGTTATCAATCTTTAATGAGAGATAGTCGTGGGGAGAGAGACTACAACTGGGAGAATCAGAAACAAGCTCCTACCTCCGTCAGCTCTTGATCTGGCTTTGCTCTGGGTTCACCCTGTCTGTCCATATCGACGGAGAGCAGTGACTTAATCTCTATATACTTTGCCCATTTGTAAAATAAGGCACCTAGACTAGATATTATACTTGAATTTAATCAAAAGACCAAGGGGCCATAATGCATGATAATTTTTGTTAGCTTCTACATTCTTTTTTAAAAAAAGATTTATTTACTTACTTGAAAGGGGGGTGGGGAGAGGCAGAGGGAGAGGGAGGTCTCAAGCAGACTTCCTGCTGAGCACGGAGCCCTACATGGGGCTTGATCTCATGACCCTGAGCCAAAATTAAGAGTCAGACATTTAACCAACTGAGCCACCCCGGTGCCCCAGCTTCTACTCTTAAATTCTATAATGCTATGGTCACAAATGGCTTCTTCTTTCTCTAAACATTCAGTTTTAATCACTTTCTATTAGTTAAAGTTTAAAAAAAGAATTGGTTTGCAGAATTATCTGAAATACTCTAAATAGAAGAACAATACTCTAGGGGCGCCTGGGTGGCACAGCGGTTAAGCGTCTGCCTTCGGCTCAGGGCATGATCTCGGCGTTATGAGATCGAGCCCCACATCAGGCTCTTGGACTATGAGCCTGCTTCTTCCTCTCCCACTCCCCCTGCTTGTGTTCCCTCTCTCGCTGGCTGTCTCTATCTCTGTCGAATAAATAAATAAAATCTTTAAAAAAAAAAAAAAGAAGAACAATACTCTAAATATAATATAAAACTCTAAATATAATATAAAACCTCTAATACTCTAAATATATTATAAAACCTGCCTAAAAGCATGGATGTGATTGGCAGTACTTCACTGGCCACTGAATAGCCACTACACAAATGGAAACAGATGGTCTCAAAGAATTAGATATGTCCTCATGTGTCAACCACTCCCACGACACCATCCTCCAAATAGGGGTTTGTCTGATAGTATTTTGAAGTCTGAGCATTATGAAAGAAGATATCTGAAAGTCAAAAGCATTCACTACCTAAAGTGAAACATCTACAGTTATGGAATTTCAGGTGTGCTGAGAGTTATCAGGAAAAATATTTTGGGGTAGCCATGTTTGCTAATATCCTTTCCACACCACTAAGGTGAAAACCTTATCTGCTTATATACGGGTGATGGTTTGGCCAAAGGCCACAGCCCTACTTTATTTTTTACAAAGTAGGGCTTATCTTTATCATTACCAATGGGAGCAAGAAAACACAATTTTATGATTGGGAACTGTTCATCTCTGGTTGGAGAAAAACCAGCATATTCCAGAGACATCATTCTATCATCTATGACTAGTTTAACATTTTTCTTCAGGGTGCTTTAGTTGTGTCAGATGGAGCTGGAAATACCAGTCTTCCAGTGACTTGCATTCATTCACCTAATAGCCTCCTTCTCAACCAGGTTCCATGGTATAAATTCAGAATATACCAGACAATGAATTAACCATTTAATCAATGAACCCATAACCAGATATTATGATTAATTAAATAAATATTTACTGAGTCCCTGAAATGTTCTCTGTTCTGTATATGCTTAGCAGTAGGAATACAATAACAAAAAAATGCCAGTCCCTGTCTTCCTGTTGTTTCAAGACTGGTAAACACTCTGTTTTACCAGCTAGATCTGTCTTTCTGCCCTAGTAATCTGGACCACATGAATGGTGAGACTTCTCCTCATCACTTCTTCCAGGACTGAGAGTCAAAGCAGGACTAAGGAAGAATCCCATCTGTACTTACTTGCTCCTCTGGTTCTCATCATTCCAATACAAGACCAAACAGACTAAAAAGGAGAGTGTCTCGCTTAAAACCTATAGCGAAGGTATTATACACCACCTCTTACCTTTACATTGTTTTATGCTCCTAATGTTAGGGGGGCCCCACAAGCTCTATTCCCATCCTATCACTTCATCTTCATGAGCTAGAAACCAGTAGAAAAGAAGACATTAACCATAAGGAAGAACACAGTTTTTACATCTTTTACTTATACTATTGTATTTTACATAATTTTGCTTCTTCTACCAAACTTTGACCACTGTTGTTAATTTATTAAGTTTGCTTCTGTCAAGTGCCAGCAGGGGAGGAGAGAGGGGAGGGGGGAAGGGGAAGTAGCAGGAAGAACAGTGGCCCATCAGAAGAACCTGGACCCTTCTTCCAACTAAGGCTAGCCCACGTGGACCACACTGTGGTATGCTCTGGAGGCAGCCTAAAAACACCACGCATCCAGCTTAAGGAAAGATTCCAGGAAAGGGATGAAGATGATTCCTTTCCTGCTGTATTCTAGACAGCATATTACTCATGCTGTTGCTGGCACCAAAGGATAAATTAGACTGTCTGAATATTCTCAGCAGAACAGAAGCAATAATAGCAAACCGAGTTATACAACATTCTGAACAAAATGCAATAAGGCATGTAATAGGCCAAATCAACTCCAAAGTTAAGCTTAAGGAAAAGCCCTCTGCTCTTAGTTATAAGTTTGCATGGTAAAATGTATTTTCTATTCTGGAATAAAGACAAAGTGAGAGCAGCTATGACATTACTAATCACCTACATCGCAGTAAGCTCCATGACACAGACAATTTGTATTGAGTAAGATGGTTTAAGGGAGGATTAAAATAAATTATGGCAGGAAACATGTAGTTGGCAGATGAATTCATCATGATCACTGTCTTAATTAATATTTGTTAAACAAAGAAATAATTATACTGTTGAGATTCTCTAAGTGTCAACTAAATAGTGTACAGCTTTGGATCAGCAGTCATTCAGATAAATAAATAAGGTTGTCCCGTTGAGAATCTCAGTTTTCTTCACTCTCAAGCAAAATATGGCTAATATGAAAGTTGATCATCAAGATATTCTTGTTAATTCTAAGTAGTTGTTTACATTTTGGTTATTACTTTAATTCAAGTTCCAGTTGTTACATTATAAAAAGGGTTTGTTTGGTTTATGTGTGTTTACAGTACTGCATTAAAGTCTCATTAAAACTACATTCTCAATTCATTTTACACATAAAGTTCAATACTTCATGATCACGTCAACCTCAAAATTCTTAATAGCTATTCTTAAGAAACAAACAAAAAAAATCCCATAAAAACCTAAATCAAAATGAACAGCCATGTTTTGTGGTCATCAATATGCAATCGCTGAAACATTTTCTGCTCTCTAATGGCAATACCCCGACAGGATGCAGGTGACTTTGGGTAGCAGCTTCGGTAGCAGGCATAAAAACACAGAGGACCATCTGGAGTCAGAGGAAAAGGAACACAGCAAGGAGAGAAAAGGTGATTAGTAAATTCATTTTCAGTGCACAATTCACATGGTATTCTTCAGGTAAATTTTTGCTTAGGCAGATAAACAACCCTTTAAGATTTCATGGAAAATCTGTTGGAAAATATTTAACTGAGGTGCATGTAGAAGCAGGTTTGGAACAGCTTGGTGACCAATAAAAAGCTGTCTCATTATTCAGGCATGACACTAGCGAGTAGCAGAAAAAGGTGGACATTTTGGAAAATACATATAGTTAGAATTTCAGAGAGCATTTCAGAGAGAACAACAGAATCATGCTAAACAGAAAAGAAAATGGCATCTTCATGTATAAAACCCAATTGCAGACCTGAATGTTCAATTGGACAAGCATCTCAAACTCACCAAATGAATACAGAGTCTAGCCCCCCAAAACTGCCCTCCCTTCATGAATTACCTGTCTCAATACACTGAGTTACTGTCATCCCTGTTGCCTGGCCCAGGAACACAGGTTATCCTCACCCCCACCCTACCTCTCACTCCTTACATCCAAGCAATCACCAAACCTTAGAAAATGAACTACTCTCCCAAATCCTTAAACTCTGCACGTTTGCCTTTACCCCCACTGCCGCTATGCAAATAAAACCATCATCTCTCTTCTGGATTCTGACAGTGATTTCCCTTTCTGGTTTCCCATTTTCTGCTCTTGTCCCCTTCCACTAAACCACTGAACAGAGTGATCTTTTTGAAATGCAAATATGATCCTGCCTACTGGAAACCCAGTGTTTTCTGAATGAAATGAAATCTTCCTATTGGATGCTTCCTCACAGGGCCACACTGCCCTCTCTAGATTCACCTCTCAACATCCTCACAGGATACACCGCACTCCACACACACTTACAAGGCTTCCAGGTGTTTGAATGTGCTGTGAGCTTTATTTCACTACTGATAATTGATAGCATTTAATCTGTATCTCTAATATTTTAATAGTTTGTAATTTAAAATATTCTTTTTAATTTTCTATCACAACCTCATTGAATTGGGTGGAAAAACCTTGATGTAGGCCTGATGATAAATCTTTTTTTTTTCTATGACTAGGCCAATTTGTTTAAATTTTACACATAATTTGCATTTCAGCCTGTAGCCTATTTGGACCAGACTCACTATGGAATTAATAAATTCAAAGAATCATAGGGTATAAATCAAAAATAAATGTAATTTCCATCTTTGTTTTCTTCTTTCAGAGGACACAGGAGACTCAACTTATGACCACTAATTCTATCCATTTTCTCCCATCACCAAAAACCTACCTAACATTCTCTCACCTCCATAGCCCCTCTCTAGCTTGGCACTATGTCGGTAAACCTGGCTTCTCTGGGCTTCTTTTAATCTCTCTTGTCTCACCCATTATCTTGATTCTTTAAAAATGCATGCCCAAGAATTTGATGGAGCTAGCACATGGGATAGACGTAGGGAAATTGTGCAGTTCCATACATCAAGGGCTTTTTTCCACTGTACATTTATAGCTTTGCCTCTATTACATAAGTATCACAACATTTCAGTGGTGCAATTACAATGAGTCCCATGAGGAACACATCAAGAAGAAGTCTAAAATGTCAATGAAGCATAAGGGGAACTGATTGAAACTTTGCCTTGCTAAAAAAAATGTGAACAACAACGTGAAAGAAGGAGGTGACAAATACAAAAGGGTGGCACCCAGCTGAAAGATCAGAAAGGAGATTCAAGCTCTGAATGGGCTGAGGCCTGAGTTAATGCTAAGGGAAACAGCAAGCATTTCTCTTCTAAAACTTTTTTTTTTTTTTTCCCCTTCCTTCAGCTTAAAAATACGCTTGCCTATTGCACTGTAGTAGATATGATAGACAGACTAACTGAATATCCATTCCAACCTCCTTCTTGTATGTCTTCCTGCACTGCAGAAGCTGGGAAACGAAAATCTACATTTCCTAGATGCCCTTGTAGCTAAATTTCAGGATGTGATTTAGGTTCTGTCAATCAGACACTTTCACATGAAGCTTGAATGTGGAGGAGAGGACAAGTATAGGTATCATAGTATTATTATTTTTTTTAAACCCAATCTGGCTACATTGTACATTCCCAGTGTCAGTTACACTTCTTTTGCTCCTACTCATATTTATACTATTTTCTATTTATGCACATTTGGAAGCCATCTTAAGAACTTTGTAGAACAACCAATATTGAACTTATGTAGAATTTTGAATCTTTTTTCTTCAATAACATTAAAAAAGCTATCTTCCATTGATTATAAAAATGTTTTAAATTTTTTAACTAATCTGTCATTGTTTTAATCTATGTGGTCCTTGGAGATGCTGAATATTTTTATATGTATTTTAGCTATTTATAGACCTTTGTTAGAAAATTACAATTTATGGTTTTTGCTCATTTATTTATTAGAACTTTATATTTTTAAAATACATTATCAGTATTTGGAGGATATTAGCTATTGCTTTATTTATTGCATATATCTTCTCGACTTATTTTTCAGCTTGTAATAGAATGGTTTTTTTTGGGTTTTTTTTTAAGATTTTATTTATTTATGTGACAGGAGAGACAGCCAGCAAGAGAGGGAACACAGCAGGGGAGTGGGAGAGGAAGAAGCAGGCTCCCAGAGGAGGAGCCCGATGTGGGGCTCCATCCCAGAATGCCGGGATCACGCCCTGAGCCCAAGGCAGACGCTTAACGACTGCGCTACCCAGGCGCCCAATACTATCTGTTTTTTAAACTAGTATTCAAAGAAGTTTGTATCCAGGGCAATAGGCTCCTTGTTAAATCCAACAATAAAAACACATAAGGCAAAACTGCTCAACACTTTATGTTATTTAGACTATGTCTTCATTGAAAGAATGAACATTGAAAAGGGTAAACTCAAGCCTTAAACAGATGAGGAAGAAAACTTAAAACGCATCTAGTAATTCTACATAATAGAAATTTCCCAACTATTAAAAGTGAGTTTGATGTTCCTGCCCTAGCAGCTCACAGTGAGATACCTCTGAGCACAAAGCAAGATGGTGGCTGTCTACAATCTGAAGGGAAAGCTCTCATCGGACACCGACCCTGTGAACACCTTGATCTTGGATTTCCAGCCTCCAAAACTGTGAGAAAATACACTTGTTGTTTAAGCCCCCCCAAAATAAAAATAAAAATAAATAAATAAATGTGAGTTTGATACAACATCCTAGAAAAATCCTAGCCTTGGTATCTAAACAGATGATTAGATCTTGCAGATGATCTAAGAAGAGTGACCTACAAGAACCCTGGCAGTTTTAAATTAATATATTTTCTGTTCAACTCAGAAAACAAACTAGCAGATCAGGAAATTCCACCAGGTTGGGTTTCAGCCGAATATTTGGCAAATCTCTCATATATCATTGTTGTCAGAAAAAAGAAGTACGGACTGCTGGGAAAATTCATACCTGTCTGAACAATGTTTCCTATAGGACTTTGGTCGTTCAGTTGAGAGAAATTTCTTAAAGGGCAATCATCAAATTTTTTTTGGTTTGAACATAAAAAGGAATATAAAAAAAACAATTTTGAATATCCACTCTGTATTTATTCACATATATGTTATTTATATATTTCACTGTGCTAAAATTATGTTGATTATAAAACCTACACAGGTGAAATTGACAAGAATGAGATAAAGACTAAGCAAATTAACATCTGATTCATGAACATCCAAAAATTGCTCTAAATAAAAAAATATACTATGAATACATTTGGAATGCTTCCATTTTAAATGTCCTACCATCTGTGATGCTTTCACTTAATTATTAAGTTAAATCCCAAGGCACAATGTATATTTATTGCTGTGTTTACCCTTCTTTCCAAATCTGTTTAGATTCTCATGGTATGTATAATGTGCCTGATTATGAGGTTATACTAGATGGACAGTATCAGCTCTACCATTTCCTTCTCTTTTGTTTACATTTGCAAAGTAGTATTATTTTTATTTGCACTTTCTTAGCGGAAATCTTTTAAACTACCTATGCATTTAAATAACCAGGAAATTCACTTACAACGCACAGACCATAGTATTTAGCAATATGACAAATATGAACAAACTCTTTAGGCTGTATTCATCAAAACCTCGTTAAAGAGCTCTCATTCTTTTTACATTAAAACCTAGTTGGATTATGCATCAACTAGTATTAGAAATATTAGTAATAATTGGTATTATATAATTGTATAGAGAAAATATGTATATGTAAAAGTGATCTAATATTATCTTCTCCTTCCCAATGGTTCAGATCAACTTGTGAAATCCCTGGGATGAGGATACCTCACTTTATATACCATCATTTTTCATATTAATGACTTAGCTGAAGGCATATGAAGTATGATTACTAAATTTATAGATGATACAAAATAGGAGGAGCAATTAACATGCCAGATGAAGTCTTAATTAAATCCAAGCACAGTATCTCTCAAGAGTAGGAATAGGATTGAGAATGGGAGGGTTCAGGTGGAATCTGCCAGTGACTAGTGTTTCAGTTTTCATGATGTTGAATATGGATAAGGGGAATATAAATCTCGAAAGGGACTTATCTGGGATGTTGAATGACAGGTCAAATAGGCAAGTATCTAGAACAAATAGATGATTTTTATTGCTTTGAGATATTGAGCATTTAGGAAGTAGATATTGTTGTAATGTCCATTTAAAGAGATCATGTTTATTTCACTATACAAGTTGGAACACACTGGTTTTTCACCTTGAAACATACTTCTTATGATTATTGTGAGACTTACAATGCGATCAAATTGCCTTAGCTATATACATGAGCCTTCTTTCTCTAGGTACAACTTTACTTGATTCTTTCTAAAGACCTACATAGTAATTAAAAGAGGTAAAGATGCAAGGGTGGCCAGGTGGTTCAGTTGGTTAGGCATCTAACCATCTTGGTTTCAGATGGGGTCATGATCTCAGTGTCAAGGGACTGAACCCCATGTAGGGTTAGGGCCCCGTGTTGGATGTGGAGCTGCTTAGGGTTCTCTGTCTCCCTTTTCCTTCCCTGCAATGTGTGTATGAGCGCTTTAGAAAGAAAGAAAGAAAGAAAGAAAGAAAGAAAGAAAGAAAGAAAGAAAGAAAGAAAGCAAGCTGAAGATATTAATGCTGGATTTTTTTTTTTTTTTTTTTTTAGAAAATACAAAATGGTCTTAAGATATGTGAAAACTGTAGAACAGAAAAGGGCTTATGCATAACTGGGAAATTTCCACAGGGCAGAACTGAAACCAATGAGTAGAAAGTATTCTTTAAGTAAACATTAAAAAAAAAGTTTTCCTAATATTTATTGAGTTAAAAAGTAACGCTCTGTCCTGTGAGGTAGAGATAAGTGTTTAAGCAGAAAGAATGGTTGCTTGATCACAGAATTTATACAACAATTTACTCTATAGTACATGGAATAAATTCACTCACCTTAAGGGATTTACCTGCTGTAAGATTCTGTGACTCTTCAAATCAATTTATACTTGAAAATAACTTTGTTTAGTCTTCTGAAAGTCTTCATTAACTTGTTATACATTTAAAAGATATACAAAAATAATTCTGAAATTATATTATCATATGCATTAATTAAATCTTTTATTCAATACCATGGAAACAATTTAAAACAAATTTTGTAAAACATTTTATTTATTTGAGAGAGAGAGAGAACACATGCACAGGGAAAGGGGCAGAGGGAGAGACAGAGAATCCTCAAGCAGACTTGCCACTGAGCACAGAGCCAGATGCAGGGCTTGATCCCAGGACTGCTGAGATCATGACCTGAGCTGAAGGCAGAGGCTTAACTGCCTGAGCCACCCAGGCACCCCAAAATAAATTTCTTATTTTGCTGGTTCAAATACTACATTCTCTCCGCCAACTGAAAAAACCCCCATGAATTTATTTATTGTATCTATTTTATTTGGGGGGGAAAGGTCTTATATTTAAGTGAAATAAACATAAGTAAAATAATATGAAAATCAAATATTTGTCAAGTTGGCTGTTTGATCTTAAATAAGTTTTAGCAAGAAGAGTCAAAAATAACTTATTCTTTGTTATCTTAAAACATAACTAGAACCAAAAATAAGATTTTCATATTTATGTGCTTGTGTGTCTATCTTACTATCTCTATATAACTAGAAAACAAAATTCGATTAATTTCATTAAAAACATCACTACTGTAGGTAATTTATTAAAACACCATTGTATAATATGTATTCCAAAGTTAGACAACTATACTCAAATCAGAAATATATAAGGAATTTTTAAAGAAAAGGTATATTTTCTTGAATAGATATTTTAGATAGATTATTTTATCTTCTGAACCTAATTCTTTCATAATACGTGCAAAGTCTTATCAGGGCAGAACTGTGACCATTAATAAGTTCCACACATGGGTTAAATAGAGTATTAGTAAATATTTGCTGTTTACAAAGAACATTGTAGATATGCCTCAAAATAGGGACTCACTTACGGTTCTATTCACATGTAGAATCAATCTATATTATCAGTACAAACAAGATTTTAAAAAACAATCTAATGGGCTAGGGGCATCTGAGTGGTTCAGTCAGTTAAGCATCCGATTCTTGATTTTAGCTCAGGTTATGATCTCAGGGTCGTGAGATTGAGCCCCAGGTCTAGGGCTCTGTGCTCAGTGGGGCGTCTGCTTTCCCCCTCTCCCTCACCTCCCCCTCTTTCCCCATAAAATAAATAAACAAATCTTTAAAAAATATCAAATGGGCTTTGAGTTCTGATACATAAAAATTAGCTAAGAACTCCATCTCAACCCATTGGATGCCATTATAGATTACATTTTTATTAGTATTCAGAAAACAACCTTTCATTAAAAAAAAAAAAAGGCATCTTTTAAAAAATGTCCTGGGGTACCTGGGTGGCTCAGTCGGTTAAGCAGCCAATTCTTGGTTTTGGCTCAGATTTTGATCTCAGGGTCCTGGGATGGAATCCTGAGTAGGGCTCTGCACTCAGCAAGGAGTCTACTTGAGATTCTCTCTCTCTCCCTCTGCCTCTGCACCTCTCGCTAACTTGTGCTTTCAAAAATAAATAAATAAATAAATAAATAAATAAATAAATAAATAAATGTCTTTTAAAATAAAAAAAATAATAAAAAAAATAAAAAATATCCCGAACACCAAAAAGACCATGATGCTAAGTGGAAAGTTTCTATTTCAGCAAAAATCTACAAAGTGTACACTTAATTTATAATTGTTGAAGAAGAGGCTTAACATTTGGTTTTTATCAAACTTTTTTTCCTCCTGAGAGTTAATCCCTGGGTAACAGAAGAAGATTTTACCTCAGCCAAATTCTTCAGAATCTGCTTTTCCCGACTCACAAAATGACCTTTAAAAAGTAATTTATTAAATGTATGTATAGTTCAGTGCCTTCTAGTAAATTCTATTTTCTGCTAAATATAGGAATGTAGCCTAACCCTTCAAGATATCATCATTAGAATCAACTATTAATGACACCATTGAAAAGTTAAAGCTTTTAGTATATTCACTCCTATTTACTGTAAATACAGAGCAAGTTTTTCAATAGCGGAGCATTATTCTTGTTTTATGGTGTTGTTTGCTTGATTACGCTCAGCTTTCTTTCTTCTATCAAAATGGCTATATTGAATATTTGACCCCAAAGCTTTCTTATTTTGTCACTTTTTTTTCAAATTGGAAAAAATTGAAACTCAATAATTAAATTTGACAGATTTACATTGGCAATTTTCTACTTAATCATAGTAACAACTTTTGTCTTCACTTTTTATTTTTTATGTCATTAATGATCAAATTCATTAATATACCATGACAGTCATTAATTTGCCAGTCCATAGTACTTTGCTAAATAACTTGTTATGCTATTAGTAAATGTTATCTTACACAGGAAAGATCTATTTGGACTTACCACATTTATCTTCAGGAAAATGAAGTATTAAATCTAGGAAAGCTGACCAAAAAGAAAAAGAAAATCAACACCCCCCCAACGGCCCCCCCACCCCTCTCCAGCAATAAAAGCCTTCACACACAGATTAAAATAAAAACCTTGAACTTAAGTTCAGAGTGATACTTTAAATTCTAATTAACTTCTTTTTTTAATTAAAAAGATAAAATTATGTTTGCGGGAAAAAATATGAATACATTTAATGTTAAAAATTGTATCTAGTTTAAGCAATGTTTTTGCTGGAGACAGTAAGTATTACCTCTCTCCTCAAGATGAGAGGGAAAAAAAAATCAAGATCGAAAGAGTTAGACTGTTTTTCTTACAAATACAGGGGAATTGTTGCCTTTAAGGCTGCAACTGACACTGGAATTTTTAGTAAGCCCTAATCAATCATAACTCTTGAAAGCAGCTATTAGGAAAGTCATACTGTGTGACATGAACTTTCCAAAAACCGGCACTGACAGCAGCTCTCTCTAAGGGCACTCATTTTCTTCCTCTTTGCTTGGAAAAAAAAGAGAGAGAGAGAGAGGAGAAAGAATGTGAGTTCTTTCAAGTTCCAAAAATGGTACTTTTACCTACTAAATAATTTGAATATACAGAATCAATATTTTACACATAAGAACATTTGCAAACTGATTTAATGCACTCAATACAGACACAAGATAAAGACAGGCAAACATTTACAGACGAGGAGTAATTAGCATGACTCTTTCTTTTAAAGAATCCACCCAGATGAATTTTAGCTTTAAATGTGTGTCAATAAATGAAGTTTCACAGAATCATATATCAGCTCACTGATATGGAATCAATTTAAAGATGACTTTGGTTAGGATGGGTACAGAGAGTGCTTATGCACTTTTTATTTCTTTCCTTTTTTTTTTTTTTAAGATTTTATTTATTTATTTGACACAGAGAGAGACAGCCAGCGAGAGAGGGAACATAAGCAGGGGGAGTGGGAGAGGAAGAAGCAGGCTCCCAGCAGAGGAGCCGGATGTGGGGCTTGATCCCAGGACTCTGGGATCAAGCCCTGAGCCGAAGCAGATGCTTAACGACTGAGCCACCCAGGTGCCCCTATGCACTTTTTATTTCCATTCATTAATCAAGAAAGATAATCATACTACTTACATAAATTTACAAAATGGAGATGGTTCAGCACAGGTGTTTATGTGTGATAATAAATCTCCCTCTGGAAAGGAAAGAAAACAGAATTCAAGCAGGCCATCCTTATAAATAAACAAATGGCTCAGTAAAATTGCCCATAAATAGTAAATCTCAAAAACAGGAGACATTTTTCTTTTAGCAATTGTCCTAAGGTAACCAATAGTTTGTGAATTCCTTTCTTTTTCCCTCCATCCCTCTTTGTTCTGCCTGTTCACATACACAACTGGGGCAGGAGGCAGAAAGACAGATTACTGTTGAAGGGAATCAGAATATGCCATCCCAAAATATGCCACTTTGACATAAGGATTATTTTGAGCTGAAGGCAACTGAGAACAGCAGACACGGGAGGCACTCGCTGTTCTTCCTCTTCCTGACTAAAAGCAGGGCACATATTTCCCTTTGTAGAGGTGATATAAATTTCTATTTGTAAAGTTGTCCCCCTCTCAGTACCAGTAAGAACATAATAACTGTAGAGAGGACCTTTATTTCCAGAAACAACTTGAACTTTCATGACAGACCTTACTAAACAACCCTAACTACCATACATTAACTATTAACCCTCCACAATTTATTATTTCAAAGAGCCCGAACTCCCTTTTCCTTTGTCTAGTCACTTTTGCACATTACTGCCTTTTGTCAAAATGGTATAAAAGCCCCCAAATCTAATTGCTTCTTTCGGTTTTCACTTCTTTGCTTTAAAGCCCCTGGGAAGGTAAAAATAGTTTAAAAATTTATGTGCCTTTTCTTCTGTTGATCTGCCTTTTTCCAGTTTAATTTGCAGGCCCCAGAAAAGAAACTTAAGAGGCTACTGTAAAAGTTTTTTCCTCCCCTGCACTGTTACTGTTTATCTAAGGGGTGACATGGTATTAATGCCATAACAAGATGAAAACATGTTCAGCTTTCTGTATTTAAAAAAGGCAACTAGTGTACTTTAAGTGAAAAAACTTTTTTTAGCTTAGATTTAGAAATTTTAATAAAAAGGATATTTGGACTCATGGAACAAACAAATTATTTCCTTTACTGTTCACTAACAAGAGAAATGTCTCAATTAGCATCAAGGGTATAATTAACATACATAAAAATCAGAGCCTAAATTTGGTTGATATATTTCCAAATCATTTTGATATCTGTTGAGTCTATATTAGGTAGACTTTTTAAATAAAATGCTGACCAAAAGATAACTATATAATAGATAAATTTTCACCTAAGTAACTAAATAGTTGAAGAAAAATTTGTATTATTTTCATAGTAATATATCAATATATAAATTGTTTTATTATATATATAAACATGAAATTGCACATATATGAATGTATGCAACTTACACATAGGTTTATATTTGAATGTAGATAATTCAATTCAAATATATGTACTAGATATAATATGTAATATATATTACATGGATGGAGATATATATATATCTTTATGATATACATAATATACAGAATTATGATATATATAACATGACTCCTGTCTGTCAATGTTTTAATCATCATGCAATATAAGCAGAACTAAATAGGTAACCAAATAAATTGTCTGAATTTGAGTAAATGTGATTAAGGTGTGTTTTTGATCTGAACAGTTTAAAATGCAACTATCCCGCAAAAATTTGAAGGGAAAGAAAGAATATTAAATCTGGGAATAGGAGAAAAGGAGATGTTCTATATCACTAAAAACACAATCTTGAAAATCAAATATTTGCATCAATGAAAAAAAAAAACAAGTTCCTAATTCTATAAGAAATGTCTTACGAGCAAATCACTGCTCTAGCAGCGTTTTGGCAGTGGTGTTTAAACAGTGATAATTATCCTGACCTGATTTATCTTCCAGGATGATTTTTAAAACCATTTCTACATTTTTAAGATTTCTAGGGGAGTAATTTTGATATATGGGTATAGTTAATACTAAAATGTTTTTTTCAACTCGGTGGAAAATTATTAGGATCTAAAGCCCTATAGGAAGTCTTGCAGAGAGGTGTCCTGATTTCACTGGACTTGGAGCTCTCCTAACACCTGATATAACCTATTGTCTAAGCAATGGTGCATAGGTTAGGACACATTCCTAAGCCTGAAAGAAGAGAAATTATCTCCAGTGATTTACATAATTAAAATTTTGGCCAATCTTTACATCGGTGTCAAAAATTCCTTTTTGTTATCCCAGAATATGTCTTCTTATTGAGGCTCATTGTCTTTATAGGAAAATTATACACAATGAAGATATCATTTCTCTTATATTTGATGAATTAATTATAATTCTTCAATTTTTATTGGGTAATATAGTTGAGTATTGGTTGATGAGATTAAAACAAATATCACATCAAATTCTTTTACACCGTTACAGTTTAAATTACAGTGGCTTGAAGCCCTAGAATTCCACTACACATGTAAAATCAAAATCTATCTCAACTCTTTGTATCAGTACAAGAAGGCACAGTGAGGCTAACCGCAGAAAGCAAATTTTATGATTATCTTTGAAATATATCTCTTAAAAATTGATAATTAGTGAACCCACGGCTGCTTTAGAGATATTTTCCCTCATTTTTCACTCCAGCTCATTCTCCTCTTGAAGTCCAAATTCTCGGAAAAGGCAAGTCACCCCTCCCTACACACAGGGCTTCAATTCACAGTTTTTCCTGTAGAGAAGAGTAGCTAAATAGAAGGCTTTGCTTGTGCTGTGCCTACTGTCAAGCGTCACAGGTACTGGAGATACCAACACAGCAACAAAGGAATCAAATAAGTAGAATAATTGTAAATTTGAAAGGAATGTTTGCGTGGTTTGAAACAGAAAACCTATACAAGAGTTGGAGCTTATTTTTGGGCTTTTCACGTTTATGGTTTTTCAACCTTTTAAATGAGAAATAGCTTAAAATCTCAAAATGCAGCTGTATATATTGACAATGAGGAAGGCGAAAGTTTATCACAGAGTATGAGACACACCCCGGGACACACAGAGGGGCTGGGCTCTCATGAACTCTGGCTTACTTGTCTCTCTGCTTCAGACCAGTCCCAAGTGCCCCAAGTCTCAGTTTACCTGAGAAACCAAGGGTTCCATCTGCATGAGCACTAAGAATATCTCCAGCTCTGGGGCGCCTGGGTGGCTCAGTTGTTAGGCGTCTGCCTTCGGTTCAGGTCATGATCCCGGCATTCTGGGATCGAGCCCCGCATCGGACTCCCTGCTCGGCGGGAAGCCTGCTTCTCCCTCTCCCACTCCCCCTGCTTGTGTTCCCTCTCTCGTTGCCTCTCTCTCTGTCAAATAAATAAAATCTTAAAAAAAAAAAAAAAAGAATATTTCTAGCTCTAACACATCCATGTTAACTTACTGAAAGGATCTTATCGAAAAATAATCAGCATTACTCAGATCTGGATTAAAGGTTCATAATTAAAACTCCAGTTTTTATATCATGGAGTAAGCAAATTACTGAGTCACCTTACTGCTTTTCTTTTTTTCTGAAATGTTATTGTAGTCTCTTGTTTACGGCGTAACAGTTTTTATTACACTCATCAAAACAGACTGTGAGCTAGATAAATTATGCACATTATATAACGTATAAAAGTTGACTATTTCAAGTGAGACTCACAGATAGTCAAAGTGATTGTCGGAACATCTTACTGCAGTTAACCAAATGATTGTTCTCCAAATGCTGATGTGATTAAGCTAAATTTTGTATAAATGTGCATTATAAAAACAAACATTATATTTCTAGAAATGTATTCTACTTTTTAAAACATCTGCAAGCAAGGGTCCAACTACTGTTGCTTATGTGGAATTATTAAAAGATTTAAGTGACACTTTTTTTTTTCAGGTAACACAATACAAAAACTCTAAGGTTTTGCTTGTTTTGTGTAACTATATTTACATAACTACATAAATAACAATGCTTAACGATGCAATATTTTTATACAGATGTCTTCTTTGACTCCTCCTTTTGTAATAATATACCAGAAACTAGTTTCTTTTTTCTTTGGTTAGGAAAACTTACACAATTGCATAGGAATAGTTTGCCCTGGATATACCAAAATTTGACAAATAGGATTCAAATGAATTTTTCCTGTCTGAATAGAGGAATCCTCACAATCAAAGAAAGAGCAACATAATAGGGTTTCTTCAGCAAAGATCAGCTCAGTTTAGGATAATCATATCAATATGTTACAAATTGAATACTCTTCCTGCTTCAGTGAAAAAGCCACAAAATATATAAAGGCCTCAGTGCTGATGACATTTTGGTTTAAATTATTTTCTTTTGTAGACCATGTGTGTTCCTCCTCTTGACAGACTACAGATCGCATGAAGGCAATTATGTCTTTAGATTTGCCCTCTTTCAGGTCAGTGGTATAATTATAAGAGTTTGCACAGCTAAGTTGGTAGGTGGTATATTTATTTAATTGTTTACCACTCTATCGTGAGCCGGCTTTAGCAGAACAAAGCCTGAGATGTGTGTACAGTCAGATCCATCATAATTTATGGTTGGCTGGATTTGCTACAGTCAAATCATCTGGCAGAACCACGCCACGGTGACCCAGGAATGCCCAGCTCTCGACATATGCTTCGTTCACATTACTCAGTCATAACAAACAAAGCTCACCATTTCATGGACCTCTCAGTGTTTGTTTACCACATGTGCAACTGGATTATTCTAGTCACCATACATGTGTATAAATCTCAAGAATATAACTTAATTATGCTAAATCAAATATCAAGTGTAATTGATGCTATTTCTGGATTAACTTAGGTAGGACCTAGAGCATACATGTGAATAAGAACTGTTATGTATTTATTTATTTATTTATTTATTATGATTTAAAACAGTACTTGAGACTATGAAAAACATCACACAATGTTGATTTCTTTGTCTTTTTTCTCCTTTGACAAATTTATTCATAAAACTTGTGAGTTTTCTCCTCTCTTCCTTAGATTTTTTAAATATGTAAACATTTATTGAGCTTCTACTTGGGGCTCAGATCGATGGAAGGTATTAAGGGTGCTATAATAATAACCCGACAGATGGTTATGCTGTTACTGTGCCAAGAGTGAGCGACTGTGTTAAGGCCTCAGTCCCTACCATATGGGAGGTGATCAATAAATATTTGTATCTATCTATCTATCATCTATCTATCTATCTATCTATCTATCTATCTATCTATCATAGATCAATAAATATTTGGTGAATGAATGAATTCACTCAATGCACATTGCCAGTTTTATATGGTCATAGGGTGAATGATCTTCTCCTGGAATATAAACTCAACTTCAAGGTTCAATTCATCACCATAAGCAGCTACGATGACAGTTAGCTACGAAAGTCCTTAAATCAGATTATTGTGATTTGCTTGATAAAATCCGATACTTTAAAATAAGTAAAGGGGGTTCACAAATAAAGAAGCAGGTTAAATTTTGAGGTTAATATAAAATATCCTGAAACTTGAAAGCTTTTTTTTTTTTTTTTTTTTTAAGTCTGATTAGGATTTGAAAACAGGAGGTTTCTGGGGCTGATTTTGCAGACACATGCAAATTTCAGTCTGTAAAGAACTGTATCTTGTTCCTAATGGAGGATTTGGATTATTGCCTTGTGGTTGGTAGAAGTTGTCTTATTAATGAAGGATACTAATGACTGGTTTCCATTTAGAATGTTTTTAATAAACTGTCAACACTTGTAAAAAATAGCTCTCTCAGTCATTTGGTTAGCTCATTTTGTGTGTTTGTTTTATATAGAAACATTCAAGCATATCTTCACAGCTAATGAGAGAAAACACGTGCCAGAGAAAACTAGATCAACTGAGGCCTATGTCATTTTAGGAGAAGAAAACTGAACAAACATAGTCAAATATCATTCCTTCCCGGCCAGTGCCTGATTGTTTTTTGGACCCTCTCCTCCAGACAGGTGAAAAGTAAAAGCAGCCGGTACTGAGATTCTGGAAAAAAGAATGCATTGGAAATTCCAAACTAAACAGGAAGTCAAAATGTTCACCTTCCCTCTACTCCATTGTTTTTTTCTGTCCGAGATTTTCCTCCTTGAAATGCAGTTTGCCACACAGCATCTCCGTCCACTGCAAGCTGTCCTACGTTTCTGCCTTCCTCATGTGTCCTCTGCGGATCTTTCTGGCTGTGATGACCCCAGGGCGCTCCCACTTCTGTTCTTTTCTCACCATCTGTAACCTAGCCCCAGATCGTCCTGCAGCGGACTGACGCGTTGCATGAGTCCTCCTTCCGATCAACGTGAATTCCCATCATCCATTTCAAATCTCAGCTAGAGCAATGCTTTCTCCTTAATTTCTCAGTTGTCTCTCTTTCCTAAAATGTTTATTGATGTATAACATGTACACAAAAGTGCACAAATCATAACTATGCAGCTCTATATATTTTCACGAAACAAACACTTTAGTACACACACGGTATGTAAAAATAGAGTGTCAGGAGCTATGCGATCCTCTCCCTCAACCTCTAGCCATTCCAATGGCTGTATTAGTATCCAATTGTGGTGGTTTTAACTTACATTCTCCTGATGACCAATCTGATGAGGGATCTAACGTGTAGTGCCCTTCTTCCTCAAGTATCTCTCTCTCTCTCTTTTGTCTATTTCTTATTGAGTGGTCTGATTTCGACTAACTATAAAATTTTAGAGTTCCTTTATGTATTCTGGATAGGAGAACTATAACATTTGTTGCAAATATCTCCCCCTACCTGTTGCTTGATTTTTCATTCATTTAATATTGTCTTTTGATGAGCAGAAGTTTTTAATTTACTCACCATTCTTTTCTTCCTTTCTGGTTCGTGCTTTTTTGTGTGCTGTTTAGGAAAAATTTGACTGCTCAAAAAGGTAAAAAGAAAAACAATATTTTCTTTTCTATTTGGTACATTACCCATAATGTCATCCAAACATAATGACTGTTTTATTCTTCCTTTCAAAGTCTTAAGACTTCTTTTTTTGCCCCTCTCCTACAGTACGTCAAATGGAAGTAATAATGGATGTGCTTGCCTCACTGTCTATCTCAGAATAAAAGTTTTCACCATTTTACCATTAAGTATGAAGTTTGCTGAGAGTCTCTATAAAAACTATTTATCTTCCGTTTTATTACTTGTTTACTATGAGTTTTTGTTATAAATGGTTAAGTTGTATCAAATGATATTTATGCACATATTGATATAAACATGATTTTTCTCCCTTTTGAGTGAATTACATTGATTGATTTATAAATCTTCATCCAACCTTGTATGTCAGATTAAAACCCATTGATTTTTTTCCTAATTTATTCATGAGAAAGATTGGCTTATGAGAATTGTGAAGTCTCTTATTGTTGTTATCTTCCACCAGAGAAGGGTTCCCTTATTCACTCATAGGAAATTAGAGTGGGAACAGGTCGCTTTAATCCAATAAAAAACAGAGCCAAGTCAAGTAAAAGGGTTTGAGCTTTTTATAAGACTTGGTGTCTTTTGAATTGTCCTCTTTCCCAGGGTGTAGCTCTCTAGTCCCCAGAGCAGAGCAAACCTCCCCAACAGCATCTCTACAAAAGTGACAAGATCCCAGAGAATTAGGGGTCCTAAGGATATATTGTCTTATTAATAATCATTTTAAAGAATATGTGTGCTCTTAGAAGCTTTGTAATTTCTTCAGGTTTGCAATTATGATAGTCATTCATATGTTTCTCTGTCATAAATGGTAGAAGGAAAACCTTTACGAATCTCGGGAAAAAAGCTTCATATGCAGGTAGTTCCAGGACATAAAAAAGAAGATGGGAAGGAAAAGATCTCTTCCTATAGCCAGATGTTGTACTCATTAGGGGCCTAAGGTTTGCTCCCGGAGGGGAAAGGTCTGACCTGGGCTCTAATCTGAGACTCAGCAGGCCTCCAGTTTTAGACTTGTCCTTAGGGCACGATCCTCACCAAGGAAGCCACACCTTTGAAATGTAGGGTGACATTTCCTCTTGAGAGATTATAATGACAACTTTTCTATGTGCACCTAGGTATAGCCAAGGTAATGCAATACACTTTGTGCATTTTGTAAATTTTGTAAATTTAAACTGCACAGGAAGGCAAGTCTATCTAGTGTCATTTATATGTATTTGTCAGAATCAACCTAGCATAATGTATATGTAAATGTCTAATAAATTGATTGCCATATTATATTTTAGGGACATTCTTACCATAATATCTTCTAATTTTTGCGGGCTAATTTGCCATGTTATGGGATTTTCAAAGGTATTTTTCTCTTATTTTTAACATCCACTACTTTAAGGCTCACTCTTGCTAGTGGGATCATCACGGAAAGGAGAAAAAGTAAAACTTTGGATTAATGTATCTTGGGAAATAAGTATGGAATTGCCTCTTTGGGTTTATTAATTACTGTGAGAAATTCTGTTAGTTGGAAAGGCCCCTTCTATTGGCATTTGTGACTTCACTTTCCACCTGTCTGACTACTTCTCAGTAGTCTCCTGCAAGGAGATGTCAGTCACCTATTAAATGCATCTGTTCCCTTGGAATCCATTATCTTTCTTGGCTGATGCTTTTAATATCTGCACACCTTTGCTCTGAGTGCAGCCTCCTATAACTAGATGACAATCAGATGCCTTTCTTCAGAAATTATGCAAATATCTCAAAGTTCATATTTCTGAACCAAAGTTTCTGTATGCCTTAAACTTGTATATCTATATCTACCTATCTGTGATTTGTCACATCTCTTCTCTTTTCTTTCCCATTGTTAACACCTAACTTTAAAGCTCATTACCTGTCAGGTGGGTTTTTCTTGTAGTTGTCCCAACTGCTCTTCTTTCTGCTTCCTGCGCGGACTCAACTACGATCCATCCTCCACACTGCTCCTACGGTGAGCTTTCTAAACCTTCAAATTTGACCATATCATTAGGTATTTTAAAAATCCTATAGTGACTCCTTGTAGCTTTTAGAATAATATTGAAATGCTATTGCTTAACATGGAATGTCACTTGTTATTTGGCAATTTCCTATTTGACATTACTTACTTGTTTGGAAGCCCAAAAAGTCCCCTCTTCTCCACACTTACTTCATTAAATAATACCTACCCATTTCCCAAAACTAGGTACAAGCTTTCCACGGTCACTGATTTGGAGTTGGAAGTCTGCCTCAGTGCAATTTATAGAAAACTGTTTTAGAGCAATTCCCACACTTTATTATAAACAGTTATTTCTTTCTTTTACTCTCAAATTAAGCCTTAACAACTACAAGGACAGTGATATTTCCTTCGTTGACATTGTAGCCCGGGGAAATAGCGTAATACCTAGTATATAACTGATGCCCAGTAAACTTGCACTGTAATCGTGGATGAATGTTTGACTGTTACAGATTTTATGTATGCAAAGATAATCAATTTGTAATTCAACAATATAAATATAGAGAAAAGAATTTCAATCCATACAGTACTCAACAACCATAAACCATAAAGAGCTGACAAATCTAAAGGAACTGTTTACCTAATGTGACCGCAATGCAATGAGTGATGAAGAAAGAATATTTCCTTTGAAATGCTATATTTAATTATACAATAAAAATGCATAGGATTATAAAATTTAATGTAAGCTTTTTTATTATAATAACACAAACACCAACTTTTAAAACAGGGTTGTGGTAGAGTTGCTTTTATAGAGGCCCTTTAAATTTGCCTCTTATATTAGGTCTGTTAATTGTTTCAATAAGTTTTCCAAATCAAAAAATGGCCAATGAGGAGTTGAGTTGTCAATTGCCTCTTAATTATAGTGATTTGGAGAAGTCTGGAAGATGACCCTGAGGGCACTTGGATTTTCTTTCTGCATTGCTGTGGTTTTGTTAATGTGGCTTGTGGTTATTTAGTTAATTAGGAAGAGTAGTTTATATAAACAACAGGCTTTCTGAATAAAATATTTCCCATAACTCTAAAGGCAAGGATTTATTGCCTTTGTCTTTAAACTCATAACTATACATTTGGTAATTAAATTCTTGGGAAGAGTGTCCTAAAATTCCAGGAGGAGGGATGAAAGAAACTTATCTTGAGTCAAGTCTTGACATAAAAGAGGGAACCCTGTTATGTCTTCTGTTCAGAGGACTTCTGAACCATATGCTTTCGTGTGTGTGTGTGTGTGTGTGTGTGTGTGTGTGTTTATACACATACATATACATGCATGTGTTAAGGATCAGAGGGATGTAATCTAATGACAATGGATTAGACACTGCCTTGCCCTTGTTTTGTTATAACCTGTCTCTATAAGGGCTTTTCAAAATAAACTGTGTCCTCTTGTTCTCCACTTCCGTTTAATATGTATAGTAAATGTATCTACATAGAAATGCTATAATTTACTATATATAACTTTCATTCTTCCCTCTTGAACTGCTTTAAAATATCAGAACTTGAAGTATATGAATTTTAAAATATCTCCCCCAACAGGACATATTAAAATGCACGTTTCCATTTCTCATAGCAGCACTTGTTGTGCAAGTGCCTTCAAATTTAAATATGTCAAAGTTATAATTATAGTGAAATGAAAGCAAATGCAAGAATGGCTCTGAGAGGTTTATCCTTTTAAACTGCAAATTTAGCTCTTTTACATAGGCAGGTTTAATTTCAAAGATTTTCACAGTGTAGGAACTAATTAATTAGTTAATAATGCATGAAGCCAGTAGAGCATTATCTCTGCTTTATCCCAGATGGAAAACTAGAACAAATGGGGAAACTTGCATTTAATTTGACCCTTTTAAACATGAAAACTTGAGGCCTTTCTTGTTGTCTTCTTACATTTCCATCACTTTATCCTTCATGTCTTTGGTTATCCCCTGCTTTGGCCCCACACGATTATAGAATTTTTAGACTCTTGGGGTGAAAAAGGGAGATGACAACAATTTGACAATGGCAAACCATTGGCTTGATAAAGCTGATTTTAAAAACTAGTCATTCTTCAGTTTGGTAGCACATTATCTTGTATGAGATGCTAGTGTCCATTTGCTACATTATTCCTCTCTTAAAACAAATGGAAACCTAGGAGTCTGAGGGAGTTAATGCCCCCAACCCTACCTACTTTTCCTCTCACACACATATGCTAAAGAAACCAAGCAATCTCAGTGCTTTTCCTTCCAAGTTATACTTATTATTCCCAAAGTGCTATATAAAAGCTAAATAACTGTGATTTTAATCATCAAATACATTCTTTTCTTTCACATCTATTCTTATCAAGCCACAATGCTAATTTGACAGGTGAAAGTTACTTAATGCTATGAAGTATTATCACTATTCTACCACTTCTGTGTTTTCATGATCTTCGTCGACAGAGGAGCCCAAAAAAATCTACAAATTGAAATCTGTGTTACTTATTATGAATTTCTCTTTGACTTTCGGGGCAAAATTCAAGCCTCTTCAGATCTGTGTCTCATTTACCAGTAAGTAACAAGGCAATGCATTACAATGTAAGTATCAACTCCACTGTATTAAGGGAGTATTATTTTTTTCTCTGAAAGATTTAAAATGGAGAAAGGACAAACTTTCGTTCTGAGGGATGGATGGTGAAATGGTAAATTCTTAAAGGTCTCACTCCAAATAACAGCAAAAGCAACACAATCATATGTTCTTCTTTCTGAAAGGTGTCTATGTCTTGTCCTATTAGGTGAGTGCTGAGAATTGTGGAATCACAGTTTGAAAGCACCACTGAAAATTAATAAAACAATTTAAATGCTTACCTGTTATAATAAAAGTAGCTAAACTCTTTCCTGAAATGAAGGAGACTGGTTCCGAGGACGTCTCAGCCCACTGATCTTATCAGGCCCCTCACGTGGCTAGGGGGTGGGGCAGGTTGCAGTTGCTGCGAAGAAAAATAGAAGAGTATACAAAAGAAAAATCATCCTGAAGAATTGTTCTGGATGAATTCTAGATTTTTTACACTTCCCTTTACCAAAAATGGAGGATTAATGGGAAGGTCCTCATGTTCCTTACAGATCTGCAGACCAGAGAACAAACCCACATTTCAGGTTGTATCTAAGAGTCCAGAAAAGACTTAGTTTTGCCTCTAACGGAATCTACGAATAATCCATTCTGCATTTGCATTTTTCTTATATGCATTTACTTCTTCATTTAACATGTACTGTTTGCTACGTTAGCTCCTGCAGATACAAATGTGGGTATAATGGGCAAATTTCTTGCTCTCACAGAGCTTCCATTTTAGTTTAGGAATCAGGTCGTTAAAAAGCAATTACAATACAGTACAATAGCGCAATTCACTGTGGTAGAAGAACAGGGGGCTCCCAGGAGCACAAATCACGGAAGATAAACCAAGTTGGGGGTGGGTATAGCAGGGAGGGATTTTCTTCAATGATCCTTTGAAAGTGGAGGAGGGTCAGTAAAGTGTCCTCCAGGCTGAGAAGGCACTTTGAGACTGAGAAGCGAAGCAAGCCACTCCACACCTCTTATACAGAGTTTTATCCAAGGTAACTTACCGACAGGGGCAAACGGGTGGAAAAACGTTCCAAATAGCTGCGCAGCTATTCCCGGCCGGCCCCATCCGGGCCTTAATCCACAGGGTAGTTATCTAAAGTGGCATGGCCTGTGCACCAGTCATCTGTACTAACTAGTTAGCTAAAGTGACGCCTTCTGTGCACCACTTTAGGGAAGATCCGAACAAGCCTCCCCACATCCAGGTCAGGGCATACATTAACCTCCAAGGGGCCTGGAACACATAGCCCTGAGGGCAGTTCTTGCAATGGCAGGAGCAAGATGGAAGGCCAGTGCTGTGGGTACTTCTACAGACACAAAATCTAACCTGCAATCTGAGGAATGAGTAAAGTATTGACTCGGTGGCGAAGACAGAAAAGATTGGGTCCGAGACAGCTTTGAATGGGCTGTTGGTGGTCAAAGAGGAAGCAAGTCATATTCAATGAAGACAGTCATGAGGAGCACGATTGAGACAGGAATCGTCGAATGAATGGTGAGAAATAGAACAGGTATGGTATGTATATAAAAATGTTAATTATTAAACTACCTTTTTACTTTTTTGGTGTTATTTTGTGGTACTAGCAGAATTCTGGGTGTGTATTAATTATAATTCAGTCTGAATACAATCTATTCTAGGGCTCTGACAGGATCCTAAGCCAGCAAGACTGAGGATTAGATGTTGAAACATGGGGAAAATGCTAAAGTCATCTCAACCAGAGCTGGAAGAGATCCTTTTATTTGAAATGGAAAGCATATTTCTCTGTAAGCCTTTCCTTTACCTCTCCTCTCTTCTTATTCTTCTGTTCATTTAATACATCTTAATTTGGTAGAATTTTCAAAATAGCATCAGCTGCAAATATAGATTGATTTTCCCCCAACCACTTAATTTACTGTAATTCTTGATTTCCTTTGCAAATTTCAACTTACTCTCTGCTAATGTTGCATTTTGAAAGTGGAAACTTTGTTTTCAGATGCCTTTCCCCTGCCTAAGTGCAAACATTTGATTTCTAATGTTATTTCCCAGTACCATACTGATAGTCAGCTCCTCCCACAAGCAACAAAACCACAACCCTTTGGGATATAAATTGTAAACTAATACAGTGAAAGCAACAACAGAAGTATTTTCTGTGCATTCAGCACTTGGCATTTGTAGCATTTTCAAGCAGTTTGTGAAGAAATAAGACACAGTTTGGCAGTGGGTCTTAAAGGAGGACTTGTGTTTAAATATATTGTGCACATTGGCTTTTGTTGTTTTCCTTCAGAAGTAGGTGAATAGTAATTTAGCAAAGACAGCAGTTTATAATTGCAAAAATGAACTCATGCTGGATTTTGTCCCTCACCCAACATCTTAATCAGATTTTAATACATGTGAGTTACCTGAATCAGATCTTCCCATAGACATGTATGCTGGCGAAAATCGCAGAAACGTAGTGTTATGCCCACTTTAATAGTTTTTGATATTCAAAATACTAGAATCCATCAAGATCCAATCACCACATGAATGACTATAGTTGTCAGAATCAAATGAAGCAAAGAGTAGAGAATGCTTTTTTTTATTTGTTGGGTCAGGACCTAGTTGCCCATATGTGCTACCCATGTAGGGATGTGTATTTGAACGTATCACCGCTTTGTTTTCTGATATCATCCTCAGTAGAATGAGGCAAAAATGGTTATTTCCTTATTGGTCTGTAACCACTTTCCTGGAGGTGAGTAAAAACGGTACAAATACAAACTGCCAACAGCATGTATTGGGTCACGCAGTTTCTCTTTTCTAAAAAAAAATATTCAGCTGTAAGATTTGTGTATAAATTGTGATCATTCAATTCACACAAAAATATTGGTTAAATAAAAAAATGTACTGTCTTGATCTTGACACAGTAATTATATAAGGAATGAAAAAGACAACATATTATCTTATTTGAAAAACATATTTAAATTATTCCTCTTATATACTTACAAAATAATCTTATAAAAATCCTTACCACATCTAGGTTTAATTCATCAGGCCGTCTAACATGCCAGCTGATATGGGCATGAGTAGGATTTGCTGATCTGGCATTTGTTCAATTCATCCTTTTTATTTCTTCTCTTTCTGTCTTTTTTTTTTCTTTTTTTCTTTTGAGTTGGGGTGTTGGGGATTAGCGTCTTGGTTTTCCCTGGACAGTCACCACTCCTTCATCCTACCTCTATCGTAGTTGAAGTGAGCTTGAATTTACAAACAGCTTCACAGGCAGGCATATGCCCAAAGCCAGATCAAGGAAACTTAGTTCCAGTCCTTGTAACTGAAACAATTAGGAAAGAAAAGCTCTCTGTCCTCTTCTGCTGCTCAACTGTGAGAATGTACACTAGAGCTGGTTAGAGCTTCTAGAATGGGAGAGCCTGCCTAAGAATTAAGTCAACAAAGAGAATAAATAGCCAACAGAGAGAGAGAGAGCGAGATGATCTCCTTACAACATTATTTGAGGACCCTGCCTAGCCATGCCTCCAATGTGGGGAACAAAGGCAAAAGAAAAATTAAACTTCCTTACTACTCACAGTCCACTGACAAGTCCTTGAAACAGGCACAGTGACATCCCTCTAGAAACTCAACTGCCTCGATGTTAATACTTCGCTAAAGGCGAAAGGCAATCTTAGCCCGACCCCAGACCCCAGGATCCTGTAAGTCTACTTTAACACAGAAAAATTCCTTTGGAAACTTCCTTTATCTCTACCCCCCAAGATGCATGTTGGCAATCACCCCCAACATTTGACCCACAGATATACATGATTAAGGTTTTATGATTAAGGTTTTATTAGATGATAATAAATGACCTTTTCCCAATAGCTAGCCCCTCAAGATCCTGGAAATCTTGCTTCCAAAGTTCCTTAGAGACTTATGCCATCCCTAACCCCCTCCCAACTTGAGGGTGTATAATGGGCCACTCCTCATGACCCTCTCAGCTCTTTCTGCCCACGGGTCCTGTCCCCAGGCTTTAATAAAACCACCGTTTTGCACCAAAGACGTCTCAAGAATTCTTCCTTGGCCATCAGCTCTGAACCCCAACATCTTTCCTGCATCACCTAGACTTTACCATTTTGTTGGATAAAAATTTTCTGGTTTTGCATTAAGGCAAGTTGAGGGTTTTGTGTTTTTTTTTTTTTTTTTTTTTGCCACTTGTATTTTGTAACTTGTTTTTTGGTTTCTCGTAAGAAGAAAAAGTAATACACCAGTGTCATTCTCAGGAGTTGGACCAGGAACTCCCAAGAAATGACTGCTTTCTGCCAGTCCACTGAAGAAGTCCCTCAGAAGTATAGGATTACAACAATGCCTATTTTCATGAAGACTTTATGAGAAGCACTGCGTTAGAAAATAGGTTCAACTAGGTTTGGGTCATATTTCGTTTATCTTTTTATTCCCAGTGCCTTATACTTGGTCTAGCATATAATTAAAACTCAATCATTATTGAATAAAGTGTCTATAAAGTTCCATACATTAATTAGTTGGGCAAGAGAGGTACAAAAAGGTACAAAACCAGGTTACTTTCCGTTGAGGAAAGCAGAAATCATGAGATCAAATTACTGGAATAATCCACATTTTGCACTTGTCCAATAGATAGTAAGTGATGTTCTCAAGAATTAAAAAGGGTTACTTACAGGTTACAGAAAATTGAGGAAATATACCTACTGTTACTTTAATTAAAATAAAAACCTCCAAGTACTTTAACACATCAAAGACTGCAAGAATTCTTGCAACCTCTGGAATCAAGTCTGTTCTACCAAACTTGCAAATGAAAACATTTAAAAAACAAAAGACCTATTACTATCTCACATTAGCATTCCACACATCACCATTAGAAAAGCCTCTGCAGAACATGATAAGGACAGTACATTGAGAGTGGATGAAATGACTGAGGTGAAGTCATAAGTAAAGGATATTTGACAAGGCTCTAAGTCATTTTCGAGAGTGTGTCTGGAAGAGGAGGGATTTAGATGTGTTAGAGGTGGGGGGCAAAGTGTGTGTAAAGCCATATACTTCCTTCAACATTGTGAATGCAGAGAAGGACAAAGATTCTCCACACTCATTCTTGACATGGAATAGCTTTGTCAGTGGTGATTAACAATTTCTCCTTTTGTTATATGTTATGTTATGCAATTCTTACCAGTCTTTGAAAACGCTGACTTTTCCTCTTGTTCTTAGTTATTAAGTGCTACTGTCACCACTACCACCACCAATAATAATAACAAAAATAAAGATACGATGCATCAGGGAGGTTTCTAAGGGATTTATGTATTTAAATCCTTGAACTCACAACAAACTTGAAAGGTAAGAACTGTATCATTTTGGTACCAGATTATCAATGAGACACTCAGTATCTCATTGTTCTGAGACAGAGGGTCTGTTAGACACTCAAGGTCATGAGATGGCAGAGCCAGGGCCAGCTCAGGAGGTCTGGCTTCAGTACCTGCGTCCTTTAATGTCATGTTCTACCATGTGTAGCACTGGCCTGGGTACGTGTGTATGTTGGCAAAGAAACAGACAAGTCCCCTATGTTGGTCATTCTACAATCTGTGAAGAATATTGACCAAAAGAAACTAACAAACATATGAAAAAACAAAAAAACTTATCTCAAAATAGGAACCTCGCTCCTGAAATTTTTTAAGTCAATGAAGCAAGTTGAGCAAAGGGAAGAGAGGTAAAAGCTAGTGATAAGTAGTCAATACAACCTCAATTGTAATTTCTTTTGTGTGAAGAACAACTTTAATTTCTAATGTCAGAATTTATTGTTGTGAGTTTTGAAATGCTTTACCTTGATAGTTATGAGAATGATTCTCTGTGGTTTATGTGATGAAATTTCCCTAAAAATCTTAAATGAATGCAAAAATAAGAACTAAGGAGCACCTGGGTGGCTCAGTGGGTTAAACGTCCAACTCTTGATCTCAGCTCAGGTCTTGATCTCAGAGTCCTGAGCTCAAGCCTCATGTGAGGCTCCATGCTGGGTATGGCGCCTACTTAAAAAAAAAGAAAAAAAAGAAAAAAGAAAAGAAATAAGTTAGAATACTGTCTATTAGCGGACCCAAGAAGGAGGGACTAGTAACACAAGGCGAAGGGCCAGAGCTGAGCCTCAAGATGCAAAAATGGGACCAAAGAGGAGGAGAAAGAAATAAAAAATGACTTCACCAAGTGCTTATATTTTGCTTGGTAAGTCCCTCCCCAATGCTTCACCTCTTTCCTCTAGGACACATAAATGGACTTGGAGAGCAAAGCCCAAATGACTAGAGTTAAATAACCACTAACTAGTCTCCAAATACCTACCACCCTTGCAGCCTGCATTAGTTTTACCTACCTCCTCCTCCCCACCTCTGAAATAACCATTTTCCTCCCATCCTCAACAAAACTCCCATTCCTTTAGAATGATTAATGTATGTTACCCTGAAAATTCAATCTTTTTTCTAGTTGCCAGTTTCAGTGCTTCTGGATATAGCCGAGTCCCTTGGTCATCCTTGCTGTCCATTATAGGAGATCGTTGACTGTCACCTAGCCTCCTAATTAGTCTAAGAGGCTACTTCATCTATTTTCTTTGTTTCCGGAGACCAAAATCACGATAATGATTACTTAATCTCCTTTCCCTCCAAGCACTGCTGAAGATAACACCAACTATTGTCAGCTAGAGTGCTTTGGTTATTGTACCACTGAGATGAGCTATGATGGCGATAAACACAGCCTTGAGAATTACTGTCTGAAAGCTCCAAATCTGAGTTATATCCACATTCATGTGAGTTTAATACTGAAGAATCGTATTTAACACTGTCCATATATGTCCCGTCTTTATAGGCAGATACAAAGCACAGTCAATAAAATAAAAACTAAGATAATAACAATAATGTTATTTTGTATTTATACCGCATGTCTTAACCAATAGAATTAAATCCCTTGAGCACAACTATCCATTCAATAGTCTAACACCTTTTTTAAATTTAATTAGTTAATTAATTAATATACTTTTGAGTGAGAGAGAGAGAGAACAAGCTGGGGGGGGGAGGCTCAGAGAGAGTGAGAGGGAGAAGCAGACTCTCCACTGAGAAGGGAGCCCTATGTGGGGCTTGATCCCAGGACCCTGAGACCACCACCTGAAATGAAAGCAGACGCTCAACCTACTGAGCCACCCAGGCGCCCCACTAGTCTAACGCCTTTGAATAGCTATGAAGTGCCAACCATGTGCTAAGCCCAAGAAAGCTTTTTAAGAAATCATTTCCCCTATTTAATTGAGGCTATCCGATCAATCCTCAATTCACTATCACATTCTCTGCCCCAGAGAACATACCCTCAATACATATAAAAGAAACTTAAGCTTTAAAAAGTCTAAAGGAAAAACTGAACATGACACTTACTTAAAAAGAGACTTAAAGCTTGCTTCAAGAGAATAATTAAGTTAGAAATGAATTTTTTTTCCAGGAAAAGATTACTTTTTTCTTCCTAAGAGCACTAGAAAACACCTCCTGACTTACATTAAGTAGTTTCACAATGAATTAGAAGGAATCAAGGGTGAAGTCGAGTACTCAAGTAAGGAAAGCTATATTGACTTTTTTTTTTTAATAATGCAATGAATAATCTAGAAATAAAATTCAATTGATAGTATTTAAATCTGATGATTGCTTTAATCCTAACAGTTTGCTTTCTTCAAATGTCATTCTCCAGATTTTATGATACAATAATAACCTATTTAAACTGAATAAGAGCCAGTCCAAAGTTTTATCTCCTGGAAAATACATAAAATCTAATGATAAAAATTGGTTAATTTCCAAAATGATTTCCATTGAGTGCGTAAACCAATTGAAATTGACACAACATACAGGAAGTGGTTTTTTTTTTTCATATGATATAATTCAGGGCAACCTCATGGAATTAATATCCATTACTCAAAGGACAAAACAATACGACTGATAGTGTAGGAGTGTAGGTGTTTAGCTACTGTTCAGCATATGACATTTTACCAAAAAAACAAAAAGAGGATGAATATCTATGCAAACTTACTAAACCCATTTAGTAATGTAGGTCAAGATAAATGAAGTATGTAAATACTTTATATTTTCCAGTGACGTACTTTGCAATGTTATCTAATTTACAGGGCAAAGAGCATCACACATAAATTTTTAGAATCTTATTAAAACATAACTGCATGGATGGACTAGCCAGATGCTGAATTCTAGAAAATCTCTTCAATTTTGAATGATTAAAAAAATAGACATTATAAGGAAAGCTTTAGTAATACATCAGCTCATCTGCTTCACCTGACCCATGAATTTATACTGTTTACAGGACCTTTCTACTAAGGGAGAATGAAACAGAAACTCTCAAGGGATTTGAAATCTTTCCTCTCAAGCCTACTATGGTTTAAATTTCATGTGTGGCTCCATGCACAAATATGGGGAAAAAATGCATTTCGGAACAAGAAAAGAACTTAGAAACAGTTTGATTCAAGGTTCTCATTTTACAGATGAATGAATTCATCATAGGACAACTCTCCAGCAGAAGTCATTAGAGGCATTGTGATTTTATTTCTCGTGTGCCGTTAATAAGGGAGCTTGTAACTTGTGGGATCTTGTTACTCGGTATCATAAAATCTGACCCATTGCATCATCTTGGATATACTCTAAAAATTCTAGTTCCTCATAGAGTAATTTTCTGGCTCTATTTACCATCTTGTTTTATGACATACTGAAGGAGTATGCTATATTCCACTGTCCTGTTTTTAATCTGAGCAAAACCAAAATTAAAAAAAATAAAAACAAACAGACAAAAAAACTTGTCAGCCAACAGATATATTGGATACTGCAGATAGCTTCAGTGATGTGTCTGGGAGGGATTTGGTTTCTTACCAAAATACAGTCCAGGACTCTAATTGTAGTTATTTTCTTTTAAGAAATGGATGGTAAATGACAAGATGATACTAAACCCTCATAACACAAAGTCATGAAATTTATTGATCCACCTCAAAACGGCTGGAGTTTCCATATATCAGGGCTTTCAAGTAGTAGTGTACTCTCTGTATATCATGCACATTAAGGTTTTATTAAAAATTCAATGAAATATTTATATCTCAGTTATAAATCCCTGATGGGTAGATGAATGCAATCAAGACACAGTGATTTTCCAATGTGAGTTTTATACATAGAACATTTTGCCACGGCGATGGTTGTCTTTTAGTTTTTAAGAAGATAACAGTTGTTAAGTGTCCTACTTCTTACATGGGAATGACTTATTTGACCACTCTTTCAACTCTTCTTCCCCACCCCTGCCCCATTCCCATCTTGAAGACTAAAATAGATTTGCAGGAGAATTCCCATAGGGCCTATTTCAAATTTCCCTGGGCGATTCAGAAATAATTCCAAATTTCCCTAGGTAATTCAGAAATAATTTCATAATAATGCATAATAAATTTCATGCAGATTTTAAAGTTATAATCCTTTCTATTAAAATTCCCAAGATAACATTTCTTACAATAATTCCATTATGTAAGTACAAAGGCAATTGTCAGTAATTCCAAATGATGTCGATATTTGCAGATAGGGAGATCTATCTCTCCTGAATTCCATCATCAGGGTCGTCCTCCCGCTCATCTCCAGGGGCAGCATTCTCAGAGAACAGAAAGTCAATCATGTCCTGGGAGTAATGACACTGCCACCCTGGCCAAGAGACACTCCTCCTGAAAAAGTCACAATCAGATGATTCGGTTATAAGTTTAAAATTATTTAAATGACTATATCTTTCTAGAAAGACTCTTCAGAATTTAAGAGATTTTTGTGCCTACCTTGACTACTAATAAAATCCAGAATAAAATTTATTTCTAAACCATTTTTTTAAATTTATGGTAAATACCACTGTTTAACATGAGAACCTTTTTGCTAGATCTCCTTTCAGTACTTTTAACAATATTCAGTGGTATAGATACAGGGACAGAATGTTACAAAATATAAAGGAAAAGAATTAAACTTGATTTCCAAATTATTTCATCCTGAGTTTCTTTACAAAATACAAGTTTACAACGTTGTAACCAAAGCCTGGTTTAGAAGGGCAAGAGGATTGGAGCAACCAAACTTGATCTCTAACTGATTCCTCTTCCTCCCTTTGAATGTCTCTGCTGATAATCATCTTTCCTTTTGGTTTTAAAAGATTCTTAGTCATCTAACAAAAATGATACCTTCCATTGTATCTTTTGTCAAGTGATTTACAATGCTATTTAGAAGTTTTCAGTCAACAAATCATTTGCACATAAACAGAGGATTTAAAGTATAATCATTAGGATTCTCTGCCTTGCATTTGGAGAAAAGGTAGTATCTTTAAAAATAATAATGTTAAAACGGAATATCCCCAATGCTTTCTTCTATAATATAGTTCAATTCTTCAAGTGCATTCCAGGAAGCACTTTTTTATACTTTTCTAAAACATTCACTGTAATCGCCATAGTCTTAACTTACCTTTACACTTGCAAAAGGTAGATCCTGAGTAATTCTTAAAGAAGGACTAAGTGGACAAATGAGGCCACAGACAGAGCAATAACGGCACACACTGCTTCAGAGAACACATTGGATTTTAACTGAAGACATTCCAAAGCCCTCCCAGAGAATCTGTCTTATCTTTTGTTTTCTTTATTTAATTCTATCCTTGAATCTTCCTCCTTTTTGTTAACTTTAGGGAAGTAGAGATGAGGAGTGAGACAATCTCATATAACCATAGTCAGGGTAGAGAGACATAGTAAGCGCATTTGAGGTAGGTGGTGTTCGACACCCTGGAAAGCAAATGCAAATCAGATCATTTTTATACTGCAATTAAAAAAAAATCAACTTCTAGAAGAAATAAGTGAGGACAAGGGGACTATAAAAGAAAGATTTTGGGGGAGCCTGAGTGGCTCAATCGATTAAGCCTCTGCCTTCCGCTCAGTGTCCTGGGATGGAGCCCTGCGTTGGGCTCCCTGCTCAGTGGGGAGCCTGCTTCTCCCTCTCCCTCTGCCTGCCGCTCCCCCTGCTTGTGCTCTCTCTCTGTCAAAAAAATAAACAAAATCTTAAAAAAAAAAAGATTTTATTGAGACAGTAAAACTCACTCTTTCTCAATAGTTTTCCCATCTTTTATTCTTGAAGCTTCCGAGGAATTGAAGTCTATTAAAAACAAGGCCAAATATCGTGCTTCCACGTGTCCCTAGGTTGCTCTACCATCACAATCATGTCATGGCACAACAGCAAAGGTCTGACATTGGCTGTATTTCCTCCAGAGCCACACTTAACCTCCGTAAATGTTGTTGATGTAACTGGCCGTCCTTGTACTTCTCCCATTTCCCCTCCAACTTGCATTATAAATTAAACTGATTTCATCTCAAGTCTCCACTTTCTAGGCAGACTCCTCACAGATTAATTCTAGACACAACAGGCTAGTAGCTGAGACCTTGAAGTTTTATACTTGAAAGTGGTAAGTGAAATGCACAGGAATTCCAGATTTTTGCATTTCTCTTTGTTTTTCTCTTTTGTCCAAAAAAGGAGTGAATTCTCAAACTTCCTTCATCTGATGCTGGCACTGAGCAAGTATTAGAATTCCTCTGAAAACATAAAATCACAATTCCCGGTATAGCTCAGATCAACACTTGGCAAATCTGATCATCTTTGACACATTTATGATTTTGTGGTTGCATTGCTAGATATCTTCATTACTGTACTAATTATCTCAAGTGTAATAGGACTTTTCAATCTAAAGAAAAGTGTGGTTGCTGCCTCCTGAATGATTTCCTTGAGGTCAGTATGAGGAGAGTGTACTTGCTGGAAGGGTGCTTGATTGTCATTTGTTTAGCTTGAAAGATGATGACGCTTTCGAATATAAAAGCAATTCCTGCATTCATTTCTCAGCATTCATTGCTGCCAGAAAATCGGTGGAAAATTTGGCTGTTAGGACAGCCGGTATTTTCCTGGACAATTTCCAAAATTTACATGAGTTGTTATTAAAAGTAAAGTCTGTCTGGTTTACATAGACATAGAAGCTTTGATTATACATTTAGGACAAAAATTCCCAAGAATTCTGTGACCTTTCTGAATATTTTGGCTACCTTTTCAAATTACCTGTCTAGATAAAAGCTAAATAAAATAACCTTGGTTTTTCTGAAAGTTTGCATTACCTAGGATCCATCATTAAAATATATACATGTTTAAATGTGAATGAAGAACAAAGCTACATTTGTGACAGTCAGTAGTACTATCTAGATAAATGAAAATAATGTTCCATAAATTAGAACTTTTCTTTGCCTTCTATGTATTTTTAATACCTTCGGTAATTAATTTCAAGGCTTTTTTTTTTTTTAAAGATTTTATTTATTTATTTGACAGAGAGAGAGAGAACACAANCTTCGGTAATTAATTTCAAGGCTTTTTTTTTTTTTAAAGATTTTATTTATTTATTTGACAGAGAGAGAGAGAATACAAGCAGGGAGAGCAGCAGAGGGAGAGAGAGCAGCAGAGGGAGAGGGAGAAGCAGACTCCGCACTGAGCAGGGAGCCCGACACATGACTGGATCCCAGGACCCTGGGATCGTGACCTGAGCTGAAGGCAGATGCTTAACCGACTGAGCCACCCAGGTGCACCTCTCTTTTAAAAAAATATTTTAATTATTTATTTGACAGAGAGAGAGAGAGAGTGCACAAGCAGGGGGAGCAGCAGAGGGAGTCAAACAGTTCTAACATGGTAACTCTAAAGCACAGTGCAGACATCGCACAGACCAGAAAGATGTGGAAAGTATAAGGCCAGGCCTCGAGTCTCTCACATTCTGTTAAATGGTAACGTGGATAATAAAAAACTGGTGTAGAATGCAGTAAATGCCACCTGTACCATGGAAACAAATACTATTATTCAAAAAAGGAGCAATGATTCTCAGTTACAAGAGTTAGAATAATCAAGGCATATTTGGTGAGTGAGCCTTAAAGAATATAAAGGCTTCTAAGAGACAGTAATCTCGGAGGGTAGCATTCTAGGTGAAGAAAGGAGTATGAACGAAGGTAATAAAGCAAGGGATGCATATAAAATAGTGAGTGGTCAAGTTCAAACTCCAGAGCCTGACACATGACATTGCTCGGGTTAGCTATTGCCATGTATTATGTAACAAATGACCGCAAAACTCAGTAGCTTAAGACAGGAATCGTTTTATTGCCTGTGATGTTTTCTGTGGGTCAGGAATTGAGGAAGCGTTTGGCTTCATGGTGTAGGCTCAGAGTCTCTCATGAACTTGCAGTCAGACAGGGTCGAAACTAGAAAAGTGGGGGGCCGGTGCAGCAGAGAGCTGGCTGAGCGTCTGCTGCTCCTTATGCAGGGGCAGGTCCTCTCCGTGTGACCACTCTATAGGTTCTGGTTTGGGCTTCCTCACAGCATGGTGGCCACTGGACGGTAGAACGGCTTCTGTACGGCTGAAGGCTCCAAGAGCAATTATTCTAGGGCTTGCGTGGAAGTTGATTCACCTCTATGACTTTAGAAAGCCTTGAAGAAAGACTGCACGTTACTGGTGCCACAGTCCCTTGTTTACAAGCAGCTCACAGATCTTCCTAGATTCAAAGGGAAAGGAATTAGAGTCCCTTTCTTGGTGGAGGAATGGCAAGCTTGTATAAGAATGCATGAGACAGCCAATAGTGTTATTGTCTTTGGAAAATACAATCTGCCACAGACATTCTTCATGACCTGATCCTGGCTAAACGTTTCCACATTTAATTCCTTCCATTTCTTCACACACAACCATGTATCTCCTCTCACAGAGAAAGTTTCTGCATATCTGTCTGCCATCGAGACTCTCTTTGCTCTGCAGGAACAGCCCTTTCTCCTGTGTCCACCAGCAACATCCTCTTCGGCATCACAACTAGCTGTCCTACGCACAGCCTATGCCGACTTCTTTTTCAACGTTTTAAACTCACTGTGCTACAACAGACCTAACATAAAGTTTACCATTTTAACCAAGTGTCCAGTTCAGTGGCATTAAGTACACTCACATCGTTGAGCCGCCATCACCACCAACCATCTCCAGAACTTTTCCACCCTCCCAGGTAAAAACTCGGTACCCATTAAACAGTAACTGTCTATTCTCCCCTCCCCACAACCCTTAGTAACCACTATTCTACTAAGAGTGTTCTACTAATAATTATGGATTATTCTAGGTACCTCATATAAGTATTTTGTCCTCTGTCTGGCCTATTTCACTAGCATAATGTTTTCAAGTTTCATCCACTTGGTGGCATGGATCAGAATTTTCCTCTTTTAACACAGAATAATATTTCATTGAATGGATGCATATGCCCTATTTTATTTATTATACATTTCAGTTGTTTTCACCATTTGGCTTTTGGGAATCATACTGCCATGAACACTGGTGTACTGTAGGAGTCTTTCACATCAATCTTCTAAGGAAATTTATCACATTATATTATAAATATTTTCCTAGATGCCTTTTTGAGCATCCTTTCAAACACCCAAACTCCTCAAGTTTTAAGTTTAAAAACATTGAATTATTAATTTCTACATCTTTGTAACCTAGAACATAATGGATATTCAATAAGCATATATTGGATATTAGACGGTAAACAACTGAGAAAATGTCCATAGCATAAAACCCATTTTTGGCCTTCCATCCTTATTTGCCAAAGGCTTTCTCAGTTATTTGATCTGAATTTGAAATCATTTTATAGATAGATCAGAATGTACTAGATGCTATAATAAACACAGCTAAAAGAAGGCCTGATTTTCAAGAGCTCACATTTTTAAATTGAGATTGCATTCCTCTATATGGTTTGAGAGAAAAAAAGAAAAAAGATAGGCGCAAAAAGAAAGAGTAGATTTATTTCCCAATAGGCTTACAGTAAGATGGCATTCTGGAAACTGGATTATGATGCATTAAATTCTTAAGCTAAATGAATGTAATTTGTCTTTTTCCCCATAAATATATGTATTATAGTAGTTTGTATGGTGCTTAAGCTCGTCACTTATTACTCTTATGCTGCCAGTAATTTGAATTTAAAATTACAACATAAATTGAGTTCCAACATTGATGACTAGACCCTATGTAAAAATAAAGAGGCAAATACTAGGTTCTAAGAAACTGAGGGGAAATTATTGTGGTGACTGTAGGATGCTATGCATAACATACCTGGCCACTGATTTATGGCAAAAACTGCAAAACACCATTGTGTAGGGCCCTTAGATCCATGGAGTCCAGAGCTCAACAAATTCAGGGTTTCATTTATATATAAAATATACACATAGTGAAGAAAGGAGGAAGTATATGCTTTTTATTGGATTTGCTGAATGAGAAGGAAAAAATATTTTTAAGTGAAGTTTCATGCTATTGTTTGTTCTCTGAGTTTGAAACCTGTGTTGATCAAAATATTCTGATAAGCCATTATATAGAAAATACAGTAATTAAGAAGAGGCGGCACTTAAAAAACTTCCTCACTCATACTAGCTTTCGTGTATTTTTTTGTTTCCACATTGTATACCTAGGCCCTAGCAGACTGCCTGAAATATTTAAGGCATTCAATCAATGTATAAATAATTTATGAATGTATAGATCTCAAATTTTGGTTTTAAAAAGAGACATTTTACTATTTAAAGAAGTGGGAAAACAAAACTACTTAAGTGCCCAACAATGGAAAGTGGCTGAATTATGGTACAGGCATAAGCTAAAATATTATGAAGTCATTAAAATTATATTCCTGAAAATTTTTATCAATGTATGAAATTATTCAAAAAGGTAATAACTTAAAGGGGCACCTGGCTGTCTCAGTCAGTAGAGGGTGGGACTCTTGATCTTGGGGTTGTGAGTTTGAGCCCCATGTTGGATGTAGAGATTACTTAAAAAAAAATAAAATCTTTAAAAAACAGTTAATAACTTAAAAATATACATTATAATGGCTCCACATTATTTTAAATTATACACATACACCAATACTTTGAATATATATGGCTATATATACAAATATATTTTATATTTTTGTATATGTATACACACATTTTCCACATATATCCAGAAACTTTTCACCTGTATAATTTAAAAAATTAAAGTTGTATGTCTTATAAAACTACACCATGTAATCAGTTCTCAGATTGAAGAGCAGTAGGTCATTCACATTATTTTACTTGTCAGTAGGAAAAAGGAAGAGACAGCAATGCACTTTTGTCAGAACACAAGTCCTCTTAAGTGAGATATTTGTGAAAGAGCATCTTTTTTAATGACACTCTTAAAGTGGACATAGAACTAAAATCGTAGGTAGAACTTTCTTTTAATCACTTGGAGGGACTTCAGTCATTTAAGAAGAGTATTATTTTATGAGAAAAAAATTGCATCTGAATTACTATGAAATATGCATTTTCACAATGGAAGTTGCATTATTTCTTATCATAAGATAATTTTCTGTTGGGCTCAAATCTTTTAAATATTCTATTTACGGGATTCACATTTAAAGTAACCATGAGGGGTGCCTGGGTGGCTCAATCATTAAGTGTCTGCCTTTGGCTCAGGTCATGATCCCAGGGTCCTGCCCTGCATCGGGCTCACTGCTCGGCGGGAAGCCTGCTTCTCCCTCTCCCATTCCCTCTCTTGTGTTCCCTCTCTTGCTGTCTCTCTCTGTCAAATAAGTAAATAAAATCTTTAAAAGAAATAAAAAATAAAGTAACTATGAATCTAAAGGATCGTAACTCCTATTTTTTTGTAACAGTGAAGAAATGAACAAAGCAACCTAACACCAGTTATGGAATGGGACAATATATTATAACATAAGTAAATATGAAATAACTCAATATTTTACATGATAAAATTGATGTGGAACAAAGAAATCCTATGGAAATCCATATCCATAGGTAATAACAAAGAAAATATGAACAATATGGCAATTTGCTTTTATTGGATTATAGGTCACAAATCTGATCATGTAAAAAGAACATGGCCCATCTGTTTATGATTGTTTGAAGGGCATTATACATTGATTGACTTTTGCCACTGGAAACAACTATACATCCTAAAATCCGGGTAAAATTTGTATAATTGTACTTATAAAAATAAATATAAAATTAAAAAGACTTAGACCATAGTATTTCTAATGATGCAAATAATGAAAAATAAAATGTCACTCTAATCATTGTAAATACTTTTGAAAAGTTAGTATGGAAATAACAATAGTAAAATTAAGGGTCAATAGAGGGATCTGCACTTGTTTAAAAGTAACGAATTATAGAACTATAATTATTGTCTATTATTGATTCCCATAATGCTACAATTACTTCTTCATTCTGCCCATTCATTGATATAAAGATTTTATCATTTTAACATTAGAGCTGCTTTTTCAGGTAAGATGAAAACTTAGCGATGATTATATTCTTTGTATATAAGATTTCACTAGGCAGGTAGGCATAAAATTTTTAGATTTATGGAAAGATCAGAAAATAGGTCTCCATGTTTTGACATACAAGATTATAAAGCTATTTCAGTGTTTATCTTCTTAATTTTTCATAAGCTTATTAACCATCTACCAAATAATTATTTTGGTATAATTTCACTAATACATCTTGGATTGTTAAATTCTATCCCTAACCTTAAGTCGTTCTATAGGAAAACTTACATATTGATTTTTGAAGGATAATGCACACCAAAGACTCAATCCACTGTACTGACAATGGCAAAGGAAATCAATACCAGCCAGAGTACAAGGTTCACAAAGAATTTAAAAAGAATGACACTGCTAAGCTAGTCATCATCCATAAAGTTTTACAATTTTTATATGAAAAGAGAAACAGGGCAAAGCCAGGGATGTGGATGAACCAGCCTTCTAGCTTTTTCACAGCATCACCTCCAACAATACTGAAATATGTCAAAGTCTGTGTGAAAAATGAAAACCAGTGACAATGAAAGCATTCAGCTTGAAAGATATATTACCTCTTTCCCATGTTGCACTTCCAAAACAATACAAAACACGATTACTAGTCCCAGAGGAAGGAAGGACTCTTTACAAGTGATATTACCATTTCAAAATATCTTTGTATAAAAGCAGAGCTAAATAAAGACTCTGAAACGTCAGGACTTCTGAGACAGAAGCTGGAATTTCTGTAAAGAGATGTATTCCTGGACAGAAGAAGGATGGCAGATGGGAGTGGAAAGGAATCATTTCGTACATCACTGGTTCATGCTTAGTCGGAATATAGTCAAGGGAATAAAAAATTTGTGAATATAAAGGCCATAGACGTATTATTACCATGAGTATTGTGAGTTTCATAGAGCATAACATTTAAATCAAATGTTTGTATGTCACTGTCAGAAGAGCCAGTCACTCCAAAGGAAGTGCTCACTCAGAAAGCTAAGAGCGAAATATCTGCAAATCAGCTGAAAATTAACACATAATCTGCTTGGTGAGGAGGGTTCCGTTTCTGATCTGTGTTGGTCATTTTCTCAGACCTCTAGGAAGCTAAATGGGAAAGGGTGATATTACATTTCAAGTGCCACTTTCCTTGCCTTTTTTTCTTCAGGCACTATGCAGTATGAACTCACTTTAACAAAAGTGAGGAATTTGCTATGAACTAAGGAAAAAAGTTCAATTTTTTTATGAACCATCTTAGTATGTTTGGGATGCCATAACAAAATTCCACAGACTGGATGGCATTGTTTAAGTTTATTTTCTCCAAGTTCTAGGGGCTAGAAGTCCCAGATCAAAGTATTGCAAGATCAGTCTCTGGTGAGAGCTTGCACCCTGGCTTGTGGATGGCCACCTTCTTACTGTGTCCTCCTATGGCAGAAGGGGAAGGAGAGGTGTAAAAACACCCTCTCTGATGTTTCTTCTTGTAGGGACACTAATCCTATCAGATCAGGGCCCCACCCTTGCGACCTCATTTAACCTTAATGACCTCCTCAAACCCTATGTCCCAAAATAGTCACATTGAGGTTTAGGGCTTCAGCACATACATTGTGCGGGAGCATGAATTAGTCCAGAGCATAAACAAAGCAAAGAAGGTTACAAAACTCAACCTTTAAATAAAGCTAAAATGCGATGAAGGAGATCATTACTTCAAAACCATTTAAACTCATCTGAGCAGTTTAAAAGCGATTCTACTGCACTTGTTTGACTTCTTTGTATTTTAAACCCAAACTTTACAACTACTTTTTAAAATCCTTTGGCAGGATCTACTAAAGCTGAACATTGGTTTACCCAGTAACCCAGAAAAAGACACATATTAGAGTGTCCATAGCAGCGTAATGCTCAATAGGCCCAAACTGGTAGCTTCCAAAATGCTCTTCATTTTTGCCCATCAGTAGTAAAATGGATAATTACACTGTGCTATATTTACAAAATAGAATGCTATACAGCAGTGAGAATGAATGAACTACAAACACACCGAAATAATATGAATGAGAGCACTGGTGTTCTATGTAAATGATGAATCACTAAATTCTATTCCTGAAACGAATATTACACTATATGTTAACTACCTGGAATTTAAATAAAAACTTGAAACTACAAAAAATGAATAAAATAACTATTTTTAATATAAAAATATATTTAATATAAAAACTATATGAATGAATCTCACAGGCAGAAAACAGAAGCCTGAACCAAAAGTTCAATCTATATGATTCCATTTATGTAAAGTTCAAAAATTTTCAAAACAATCTATACTGTTAGAAGCCAAGAGAGCAGTTACCCTCGGGTTGGGATTACTGACTAGAAGGAACATAAGAGAGGCTTCTGGGGTGCTGACAAGACTTTTCGATCTTGGTGCTGGTTAAATGGTTCCCACCAGCTTGTGAAAGTTCACTGAACTTATGATTCACATACTTCTGTACATTTATGATGTAATTTAATCAAAGGTAAGAACAAGACAATTTAAATTACAATCTCAGGGGTGAAATGTTTAGGGATGGTTAAGGTAGCTTCAAATAATATAAGCTTAGTTTGAAGTATATGAATGGGAAAGCTTTTAAGCATCTGACTTACATTTCTAATAGATACAATTTTTTTTTTTTAATCTAAGAATTTTGAAGCTAGTTTTGGGGCATCTTGTATAGATTTCGCATTACATAATGAAATCATGCCTCCTCAGTTTATAGCTTTATCAATCTTTTATCTTTCCAAGAACACTGTAGGAATGTTCTCTGTGAAATAACTGATTTTCTCTTCTTGATTTCTGCCTTTCTTGATTTCTCCCTTGTGTTTACTCACTCTCCCACTTTTGTCCCTTTCATTACAGCTTCAGATTTCAGAAATTGATTTCCTTGATTTTGGCTTCTTTTAAATAACTCTAAAATATATTCTTAGGTAAAAAGTGAAATATGTAGCATATGGCTCAAATTAAAAAATTCTAAGCAGGGGCGCCTGGGTGGCACAGCAGTTAAGCGTCTGCCTTCGGCTCAGGGTGTGATCCCGGCGTTATGGGATCGAGCCCCACATCAGGCTCCTCCGCTATGAGCCTGCTTCTTCCTCTCCCACTCCCCCTGCTTGTGTTCCCTCTCTCACTGGCTGTCTCTATCTCTGTCGAATAAATAAAGAAAATCTTTAAAAAAAAAAATTCTAAGCAAACATTAAAATCAATGATCACCACTGCTTACCCACTTGCAAAGCCTAGACAACAAATGCCCTTCCTCCATCTCCCCATCCACATTTTACCTAATTTAGATTTCTAAACCTCAGCACAATGCATAAACACTCTAGAAATGAAAGTGATGCAAACAGTTCTCAAATGAAATCAGGGCATTATAAACAGAAGGAGGCAATAGGTCTGTCAAGTAATTCAAAGGTGATCTTGTTTAGCTAATGCAGGCACCACATGAAACAATCTCAGAGCAGCCCATCTAGTTTCTCGGAGCCTCAATGATTACGGACAAAGGTGAGAGAAATGGATACAAGTTCTAGAACACGCTACTTGAAAATCTTATGCAATTCTTCTATCTTGAGGCAGTGAAAAGCTCATGGCCATACTGAATAGAGAGCAAAGGACCCATGCAATATGCATAAAAGAAATTTCCTAGATACTTTTTAGACCATTTTTCTATGTTTCATATACAATAGAAACTGGCCCAGGGTATGAGTTTAGGTCAGTTGTAAGTCCTATTATTTTCTTTCTTCTTTCCCTCTGTATCCCCCAGCCCAGGACAGTGCATTTAGCATACAGTAGGCACCACAAACATCTTTTGACTATATGCATGCCTAACTTGAAGAATGAGCAGAGCCAAAGGGATTCAGAGTGGTTAATTCACTCTGGGCCTAACGAGCAGAACTGTGAATGGCCTATAAGAGTTAGAGACGTGGGTGTGCATTAACAGATACTTAATGAGCAGTTTAATTACCATGCTGAGTCTGGCCTATATTACAATGCATTATTGTGAGGCTATAAATTATTTATATGGCTTAAACATATGTATCTGCTTTCATCCTCGCTTATTTTTTTCTAAGTACTTTGTATTAACTAGCATCTTGACAAAAAATAAAATTATGTGTATTTCCTCAAGATAAGGGAGAAAATATATCTCAAACGGAAAATCAATTTGTTAAATCTATATTTTTCATGTTATAAAGTATTTTCACTTTGAGAATTACCAGGATTAATTGCCCTCATTTGTTCTCCATGTGGCAGTATTCAGACCTTCCAATAGATGTATTCCCCCCTGCCCCAAATGAGTGTACAATAATTTCCTAAAGCTCCTTTTGGAAACATTCCCAGATGTAAGTAAATATGTTGAAAATAATAGAACTGAGAAAATAGTGTTTTTCAAAGGGAAATTTCATAAAGGTAACTTTTAGATGGAAACTAATTTCTGTTGAATTAAAGAGGAATGTGTTAGCAGGGGCTCGTGAAATACGGCACAATGTAAGTAGTGAATGAGTACGTGGCTCATCAGGACTGCAGCAGGACCTTCAAACATGACTTTGAAGATGGAAGTGGGTGTTCTTCCACCACGTTCTTAAAATAAGCACACTTGAATCCATTGTACGGGCCTGAGCAACAGTGCCTTTAGTGAAAACATAGGTGAACTGGGATCCATCAACTTTTAGCCACAATTGAAGGAAACCCAATTTTGTTAATGGATATAGGTTCCCAGAAAGATTGCATGAGATTATAATTAACTACTTAAGAAGGCAGGATGTTAGTAAATGTGGTAGGTTCAATTCTAAAATTATGACAGAAGCAATAAGCAGTTAGAATAGCAAATGGCTCTATGACTTTTTTTTTTTTTTGTAATTTGGGGGTAATGGTCTTCCTGCCCTGAACTGAAATGCAAAGAAAAACATTGAGAGAAAATCCACATTATTTACAGCAAACTCTTTGTGTTTGAAGCAGAGAAAAAACGGTCAAAAATGTATCCAGGAAATTTCTTGAATGCATATTAAACGGCTACTTCACTCTCTAGCTTCTGAATATACCATGCTAAGACCAAATAAGCAATTTCAGTCTGAGCTACATAGCTTTGGATTGTCCCACGATCATGAATTAAACTATATAATTAATAATTGTGATGAGAGATGCACCACAAAAGGAAAACGACCATGAATATATGGCTACTGAGAGTGTGCAACCACAACAGGCACATGTGCACGCAAATATAGGAACCCGCTCAGTTCCTCAACCAACATTGGTCTGTGGAGTACCCATTAGGGTACTGTGGGTAAGGCACTGTGGGAAGGTTCTAAAGTTGTAATAAAAAAGATGATTGACTCTGCCCTCAATGAGCTCAGGACATAACATTATAGTAGGGCCATAGACCAGTGACCCATTATGCAGCAAATCATATATACTTTTGAATATCAAACAAAAATTATGAGACCCTCTTTTAGGATTAAAAAGACCCCACATTTGCAAAGATATTTGTATAATTCTACATGTAACTTTGGAGGTTCACATTACCTCTAACGTCTATCCGTGGGGCCAGGGATTCATGGATCACAGATTATAAACCTGCCAGGATGTTCTCCTCTTCCTAATTAACTACCATGATTCCTCATTTCATAGCTGCCTGACATACTGAGGAAATTTTTTACTATCACATTGTACTAGTTCTACATTGATGCATAAATCTTAACTATTTCAAATCTTAGCAGCTAAAAACAAAAAATTAATATCTCATATAGATTCTGAGGGTCAGGAATCTTAGAATGGCCAAGCTCAGTGGTTCTGGTGCAGGGTCTTTCACGAAATTGCAGGCAAGATGTTGGCTGGCCCTGTAATCATCTTGATGTCTGACTAATTCCAAAAAAGCTGCTTCCAAGCTCAGTCACATTGCTGATGGCCGGACACCTCAGTTCCTTGCTGGCAGTTGGCTGTAGTCCTCTATTTTTTATCAGATGGGCCTCTTCTTAATGACTGTTCAGACTTGGCACCTGCCTTTTTCCAAAAGAAGCAAAATCACTGTGAAGAAGAAGACATACACCCTTCTATGATCTAGCTTCAGAAGTGAAATAATATGTTGTAATCTACTGGTCAAACATACCAACGCTGTTACAATGTGGAAGGGAATTTCACAAGAGTATGACTACCAGGTGGTAGAAATCACTGGGGATTGTCTTGGAAACTGGCTACCATAACATTCCAATTAGAATAATAAAAATAACATTGATGTGGTCAAGGGTCTTGGAGCATAGTCCAGTTCCTGAAATTAGTTAATGGTATGATATTGATCAAGTCAGTTACCTTTCATACATAAAATGAGGGGTGTTGGTTAACAAACTCTCATCTTCCAGCTTGAGTATTGTGTGATTAGACCTTCCCATTCTAATTCCAATGTCTAGCAGTTATATAGCCATTAGGGAGGGAATTTTCAGATGCAGTCAAACCCTGTGTAGAGTCAATCACTAAATGCTCCCAATGTACACGGTCAAGAAGACGCAGCTCATCTTAGTTTATTACGCTAAGTAATAAATATTGGTGGTACTGCTGGTCACGAATATATTGTTTTTACTCTGAATTTTCTTTTTTAAAAAAGATTTTATTTATTTACTCATTCATTCATTCATTCATTCTTTTATTTGAGACAGAGAGAGAGAGAGAGAGAGAATGAGCAGGGGCAGGGGGAGGGGCAGGGAAAGAGGGACAAGCAGACTCCTACTGAGCATAGAGCCCACACGGGGTCCATCCCAGGACCCTGAGATCATGACCTCAGCCGAAACCAAGTCAGATGCTTAACCGACTGAGCCACCCAGGCACCCCTACTCTGAATTTTCTTATCTATCTGGTGATTATTTGTAAAAAGACAAAGGAACACATTGTCAACATTTCTTTCAAAATATTTAGTTTTGTTGAACTGTTTTAGATTTTTTCTTTTAGTGAAATCTGGTACATATTAAGGCATCTCCAGGTTATAGACACCTTCTAATACAAGGCCTACAAAGTTTTCTGAAATCCATTTTAGGTCATGTTGGCTATGTTGTCATCAGGAAGCACTAGTTCATGAACAACTGCCTCAAGGACTTTTGAGGAGGATTGCAAGTTATTGAAGTGGAAAAGCCTTTTAGGAGATCAAATATATCCTAATATCAACCCTGAGGTCTCTTGTTGCATAGTCAAGCATGGCTGCATAAAATAGATTGAATAAAACTGGAACCATTAGATAGTCCTGCTTCCCAGGATTAGTGATGGATGGCTCCGGCCAGATGCCATCAACACTAACTTGACCAGTCATTTCATCATGAAAGTTTCAAGCTGTTGGTAAACTTCTCTGCCAAAGCAACTTATATTGTCACTGTCAGAATAGAGATTCTCTGCTGTCAGCAAAAGTTGTGGTAGATTAATAATCACAACATTGACAGGTGAAAGTATGTCATGTTCTTGTTCATTGTAAGATGGTATCACTGGAACCCAGTGACATAGCCTTAAAAATTTTCCTGTGAGCTATTCTCAACTTTTCAAAACACATAAACTCAGCAAAATACTCTTATCATTCAATGTGGTTCAACAAATATTTAAGGAGGATACTTTGGTAAATAAATCAGTAAGATCTTTGCCCACAGGTAACTTACAATCTAACCTGTGGAGAGAAATAGAACATAAATATTTATAGAACTGATGAATAGTAATTACCATAATCAGTTTTCATCCTTCTTGTAATTAAAGCCATTCCTAGGGCTCACAATTAAAACTTTGACAGCTAGCTACAACCTCCTGCATTCTTCCTACCCTCCTCTCTCTCTCCTTCCACCCTCCCCCACCCCTTGTCTCCCTCTTACCCCTTTTCACTCTTTCGTTTGTGGACCATATACCTTCTCCTTGCCTTTCTGTCCTTCTCTACCCTGTTTTTGGCTCAGGACACTGACCCTGAATGGACTACACCAATAGACTTCCCTGACTTCTAGCTTTCATTTGGGTTTGGCCAAGCGAAAGCCACACCAGGAGTAGAGAGTAAAGAGCAGATTGAACTCAGGATGTTCACTCCCTCAGCGCCTTACTTTTCTGGGTCATCTCCAGTTGGCCAAGTCCCTTAACCAATGAGTCACAAAGTCTCACCTTTCATCCTTTGATCCTAATATGGCAATAGCCCCAGAGTATTACACTTTTCCCTGTGGTTTCTCAACACGTGTAACTTATATCTTTCAACATGGTTATTTTATCAACCTCCTCTTGCATTATCTTAATTTGAATTTGAATATTCTGTTTTCTGCTGAAAAACAGAAAAATTCAGCTCCATCTATGAGAACTCCTTGCCTTTAATTCTCTCTTCCCCGTATATTAGCTTCACCACTGAGTCATTTGTCTTTTCTCCAGGGCAGATCACAGCTAATTTCAGAGATAAGTAAAACCAAATAAACTAACAAAACAAAAAGCTAGGCTCTGCAAGCAAGCATTGGCTAAGACTCATCATTTGGCTCACTGGCTAGTCGTTCCTTCAAATTTTTGTTTCTGTCTCTTTGTTTCTGCTTTGGTCAGGACTGGAAAAGGGAACTGGTTTTGGAGTCCCTGTGAGAGGGAAGAGGCAAAGAACAGAGTAAACAAGATAAGTACTAGAGATGTAATTTTGCCAGGACACAATTAACCCATATTACCTTGGTAGGGATTTCTAGAACTGAGAGATCTCAAACTTGAGGAGTAAAAGTAGAGGAGCTGTGAGGGGACAAGTATATTCTAAGAATGCAGCAGAAAAGCACAGACTTTTTCCACACTGAATCTGAAAAATGAGGTCTTACTTACCTTTAATAAGAAAATTAATCATTGAATTCATTTTGGTACAAAACTAAAGAGTAATTTACAGTAACCATTTAGAATAATTCATACCTTTTCTATTTAAATTTCCTTTTGGTAGGACATTATTACATAAAGTAGAGAAGATTTTGCCACTAAAGTGCTGAATGACAAATGTTTGTAAGGAAGAAAGATTTTTAGTTCTATTAAAGCTACCCACAGACACATGGAAGATAATGCAATTTTATCTAAGTTTATTTATTCACTGTGCAAAAGTCATTAGTGCCCACTTGTAAATAAAACTATGTGGCACTTCACATGCATGTTGGAATTTCACATCTGGAATGAATCTTTCTGTAGAGACTAAAACTTATTCAATCTTTTTTTGTATGTTATAGGATCATTCCTAACTAAGCAGTAATCTCATTTCATTATAAAAATTGAAACAGGCTCTTGGGTAACTCAAAGATACAGCTGGAAATTGTAGAAACCAATACTCCATGACAGGAAAAAAGCTTAGCACCTCTTTTTATTTTTCTTATTATTCTTATTAAAACAATTAATGCTTATTACAACACATTCAACTAGCAGAGTGTATTAGATTAAATATGGCCATGGGTTGTTACCGCTCCTCTCGTCAAGAAATGGAGTCTATTTCCTCATTCTTTGAACCTGGGCTTGTCTTGCTACTTGCTTGGACCAGTAGAATATAGCAGAAGAGATGTTGGGGGACGCAGGCCTTATCTTTAAGAGGGCTTGCACTGTTTGCTTTTGCCCTTTTGGAAAAATGCAGCCTGTGAACGAACTTTGAGAGAGATCACAGGAGCGAGAGCCCTGGCGGTCTCAGCCATTCCAGCATGAGGCCCAGACGTGGCAGTGAGGCCACTCCAGACTAGCCAGCCCCTAACCCACCAACTGCTTGTAGAATGAGTTCACCTAGATGTGATATAACATAAAGACATGCTGGGCCAGTTAAATCTTGCATAACATGTCAGCCACAGAATGGTAAGCAAATAAATAGTAGTTTGAAGTCACCAAGCGTTGAGTCTTTTTTATATAGCAATAGACCACTAATACATACAGAAAATTGTGGGGGGCCTGGGTGCCTCACTCAGTTAAGTGAGGCATACTCCTTATGGTAGACAGTGAAGTGCTTTACATTTTTTTCTTATGCAAAATGTTACTGCAATTAACATTATCACAGCCTTTTTGACACTTTAGACATCTAAATGAAAAAGACCATAACTGTAATTGTTGGGTAGAAAATATTTACCTTTTGAACTTAATAGCAAGTTCCAAATTGTGACCCCCCCCCCCAAATCAGTACCCATTTAGTTAATTTTTTCCTGAATTTTTGGGCTGTTTTGCTTATAAGATCTTGACCAACTCATATGGAGAAACATACGCTTGCATCCACCATGTTTATATTTTAAAGCACACTGATTTTAGGGAGATGTTGCCTTTCTACGAGGCTTGAGCACAACCTCAACTTCTAGAAGACTGTATGTTCCCATGTATTTGGAATACCAGTTCACCCATTGCACATGATCCATTTAAAACTGCATTCAGAGTAAATGCAATTCACCTAAGCACACTGAAATCGGCTGATGGCCAGGAATATGGTCAGTGCTCTGCCAAATCCATTCAGCTTGAAGTTAGTCATCCTTGTAGTATTTTCACTGGGTTCTAATGAGATGCTACATTATGGAAAATGATAAAAAGGACATGGAAATTTGTAGGACTGAGTAAAATACATACATACATACATACATACATAAGCAAAGACTGGGTTTAGCTGAGAACTCTGCAACTTGACACAAACAAAAATTTAAAACTTTGGGGAAACGAACCCTATTTACATATCTACCGCCATATAGAATATACAAAAAAACCCACTGTAAGCCTCTGAGATTTTAAAACCGCAATGGCTCCTGCTGCTTCCCTTCCAGATGTGTGATCCATCAAAGAGCTACCCTATATTAACCCTGGGGGACAAGTAGGCTCTATGAGACAGGAAAGAGGCATTTCCTTGGTTCTCCAGGGATACCTGGTAGTCAGGCTAATGCAGAACTTTGGGCCCTCTCAGTGTCCAGATCTGAAATGCACCTCGGCAGGCCTTAGCTAGTCCATAAGCTCAGCAGGTCACAAGCCTGAGAAAGCAGCTGCAGAGGAGAGATGCTTCTCTCAGTCTGGCTGCAGCTGTTCAATTCCAACCCACCTCTCCACAACACTTGCTTCCCGTAGCTTCAGAAGAGGCTGAACATAATTCTTATCCAAGTGGTTTTGTGGACTACTTGTAGTTAGGAAGAAATAGCCACCATTTAGTTAAGTTTACACAACTGGATCAGAAGTCTAATTCCAACTATTATCATTTTCCTTGCTTTTCAGCTATTCTGCTATATTTTCCTGCCTTCATACCTGGTCCAGGCTTGTGAGGGATACCTCATTCAGTAGTAAACTATCCACATCACTGAGACATATAAGCAAAGTAAGTAGTAGCAAACGNATTATCATTTTCCTTGCTTTTCAGCTATTCTGCTATATTTTCCTGCCTTCATACCTGGTCCAGGCTTGTGAGAAGCCATGACTACCTCATTCAGTAGTAAACTATCCACATCACTGAGACATATAAGCAAAGTAAGTAGTAGCAAACCAAATTACCTCTTTGGTAAAGGTTTTGTTTAATTCCCATAGCTGAAAGTTGAGTTTTGTTTAATTTGGAGAACACTAAAGTTATATCAATAAATGAAACTTTAAGTTCATCTGAAAGCCAAAGGGTCAAAAAGTTCAAATAATTTCATCTTCTTTTAGACACTGTTTTATCAGAAAGAGTCAAGGAAGTAGCTAAAATCGTTAATCTTTTTTCTCCAAAACAAACATATTCTAAAATGTGTCAAGGAGTCAGCACAGGTTTAAATGAAACTCCTAACTTATAAGAAGAGATTTGATCTTCACGTTCTTGGGTATGAGGAAATACAGAGTCCTAGGTATTTAGGTTTAGCTAAGTACTTTTAAGGATAAGGATTTCTTAAATAGTTTAATAACAAAGTTAGTAAGTGCTTAATATATGTAAGCAGGGTATTAACCAGTAGTCTAAGCACATTTGTTATACCATTAATTTTTAAAAAACATTTCTATAAATTCCCATAATGTTACTACCATTTTAATTCGAGGAAATTCTAATACAAAATCTTGCACAAAAAGGGATTTACCCTAGTTCAAAGAGCTAGTATCAGAGTCAGAATTTAAATATGTGCATTCGATTAATTTATAAATGGTGACTTGTTACAGGCAATTAAAAAAAAAACTCAACAATACATGTAATACTTTCCAGCAGCTACAGGAGTTCATTATCTAGTTTGCTCTTCAAATAATCTTGTCAGTTAAGTTCAGAGCTGTTATCGCTACCATTATGCAAATGAAATTAATGAGGTTCAAAGATCGACTTTTTCAAGGTCATCCAGTTACAATATTGAGGTGCATTTGGCACCCAAATCTAGATCTTTTGAAGTGATTTTTCTTAACTATTTCAAAACTAAGCAAAGAGGCATTTGGTAGAAAGTAAATTACAACTAAAATGTTATCAAGAAGATGAAAAATTTGAGCATTGTGATCAATTGATATGTGGTAAATTTTAATTCCAAATGGTGAAGTAAGAATATATATTATTAAGAGAAAGTTTGTCTTGTGTGATTTTCGTCTCAGCGCTGAGAATATGGCCTAACACATAATGGATGCTCAAGTACTTGTTGATGGAGTGAATGAATAAATGAATGAATCTATTACAAGACGTCACTGTACTAAGATATTTTTCTTGCTGTTCTTATTTAAACCATAAAGAAATTTTCTACTTATGAATTTAAATGTTGAATACTTAAAATTTAGTACACCTCTGTTCTAAGTTAAGGAAAGTATTTTTGGAAATAATCTAAAATTGATACATGTCCTTGTAGTGTGACTTCTTGTGAAAAATAGAATAATTCGAAGTCCCAGACATATGAGCAGCTGTTAATAATTACGCTAGTCTAAATTATCAGTACTCAATTTAAATATTTATGTGTTTTTCAAAATTAACCAATATCTCAATTTTGGCCAAATCTCAAAAAAATAATATAGACAAAGGACATGGAGCCGGTCCGATTTAAAACATAATAATTCTGCCCAAATATTACACTTTAGTATCAACTACTATGCATTAGACTCACCCGGCGGGCTTGTGAAAATACAGATTACTGGGCCCTATCAGCAGGTCTGGGGAGGAGCCTGAGAATGTGCACTTCTAACCAGTTTCCAGGTGATGTTGATATAGCCCATCTAAGGACTACACTTTTTGAACCACTACTATCAGGAAAAGTGCTATACTTACCTGGAACTCCTGCTTTTAAAATTAAGAGCAGAAACAGCTCCTGTTAACCACCACCCTCCCTTCCCACGGGACATCCCCAGATTTGGGACACTTGATTTACTCTTATGCCGTAGGCAATTTGTGTTCATAAGAATCAATAGATTTCCTAAGTTTAGAAGTTCCAACACAACTCCCGTGCTTAGATTGAACATAGCATAGATTCAGTTTATAATGGAGGATCCAATGATTATAACATCGGTTTAAGAAGTCAAAATGCTGAATCATTACAATTGTGTTGTCTGTCTAATTGAAAGGCACATATAACTAAAAATGCAGTATTTTACCATTGTTCAGCAAAGGTGTATTAGGTGTTGCTAGTACTAGTAAATCAATCTAATGAGAGGTATTAGCTATTTCAATCTGAGTATACACACAGCGGTATCAGAGCTAAACATCACTGCCACAAGTAGCATGGGCTAGAAGTAATTACTATGACCTTGGATATTTGACTTCATTTTTCACCACCTTGCTTTTGCTGCAGTCAAAATGATTCTGGCCGTGTACTGTAAAATCTGGAAAACATATGCTATATGACTCCATGTGACTGTAGGCAGAGGACTGTGTTCAATTCAGGGTTTAAAATGATATTTAGTTAAAAAAAAAAAAAGAAACTTAACCAAAGGCAAAAGAAATGATGTAGAACATTGTTAAGTTGTTAGGATGCATGAAAAATAATGAGGTTTTCAAAATCTAAGGAAAAATAAAGAGATTTAAGACAGAGATCGCTACTTGATTGGGAAATGTTAACCAAATGCCAGAATTAGAATAATAATGACTATCATTGACGTGTCATTTATTGCATTAGTGCTGGTCCTTCCAACAATCCAGTTTTCAAATATTTGACTTGTCCAAGTCCAGTTAGCCAGTATATCAAAGAATGTCTAAATAATGTCTAAATAAGCTGCATATGTTACAATAACCTTGTGTGCTAAACAAGCCTGTGGAAAAGGGGAAAAAATGTTATGTTTTATTGAGTTTCAAACACACTCTCTTTAAGTCTTACATTTAAATCGTTCTCAGTGGTTATACTCTGCTCTTTCTTCTACTCTTTATTTTGAATTTGTGTCTTCACAGTAGAATTTGTGTACTAATTGATTAATACACTATATATCCAGCCTCCTTTACTTTCTAAAGCAATGACAACAGGAACTATTTGGGAATGAGATAAAGTTGTAACACATCTATTTAGGGATGAACAACTGACTCAAAATTTTTTCCCTTTACAGAAATTTCAGCACTTGCAATTCCATCTTATTTCTCCATTGGCAATTAAAAGATAATATTTCTATTTAATAAAGGAAAGTTTTGAGAACTCTTGGGTTAAGACGTGTGAAGTCCATGTTGTTCTCCTGAAACTGATGCAAAATAGATTATTTCAATGTGCTTTATCCAACTCAGCCAAGTTTCTGAAGTGTACATTTCCAGCTTTTGTAAGTTACTACTTTTGCAATATTTCTATTGTGCTCTAATTACCCATACTACTTTTCTTCATTTCTCTCATTAAAGTAGTTTAGCATCTCAGTCACTTGAGGTTATCACTGATTTTTTAAATTTCATACCTCTCCTAATTTATTAGTGAGCCTACTTTTTATCTCTCTCTCTCTTTTTTTACTGATATGATTATAAAACCTCATCTTTTCTCCTCAATGCCTTTTTGCTTTCCTTATCTCAGTTTCCTTTTTTTCTTATTAACTTTCTGCATCCTATTAACTTTCCTACAATCCTTATTCAGTGAAATTTATTCTTCCTTGGTTCACATCCCACTTCTCTGATGGCAAGTCTTTAAGCAGTGTGTGTGTGTGTGTGTGTGTGTGTGTGTGTGTGTACACATTTGTCCTTATAGAAAGGAGACATTTTAAATTAATTCAATTCACATGATATAATTACAGTATCTCCATCATAGTCTAGTCTTCTATCTCAGGCTATTATTCTCTAACTATCCCTCCTTATATGTATTTTATTAACTGTTCTTTGTATTAAGATTTTCATTTTGGTTTTGCTCACATATACCTTTAATATTACATGTATTCTTCTTAGATACTAGATGGTTAAATGGAATAATGAGTTGACCTTAATTATTTACTTATATACTTTGGGAAAACAAGAGCCAGCATTGTAAAAATAACAAAGATTATAGCTTGTAAGAATTAATGGAAACTTTAAAATAGCAAATTTCTTCACACCCAAGTAATTTAAACTCTAGCTTATCATTTTGAAAATATAAATGCTCTGTGATTAGAAACTCAGTATAGATAAAAAGATAATTTGGGTGACATCTTTTTATTCTCGAGTAACAATTCATAAGAAGTGTTGTATTTGACAGACTATTAAGACGTAAGGCCTTGCTTAAAGTCATTTCTATGGGAGAGCTCCCCACCCACAGTGTCAGCTAAGGGACCATCACAGGTATATGTGCCCCTCCCTACTCCTGGACAAAGACCCTGTGACCAAGGAATAGCCAGTCATAGGTTGGCTAATTATCTATTGAGTGGTGTGGTATGAAAGTTCTGCCCTAAGTTAGGGTAATCCTTATCCTTGAACCTAGAAATACAGAAAGAATCAAGTAATTAGCTACAGAGCCTACAATGCAAAGAGAGGCAAGAGGAGTCAAAAATTTTAAAAAAATATGTAGAAACTAGAAACTAGAGCAATGAAATATTGACAGAGTACACATTATAATAGTGGTTTTCAATGGGCAGAAGTGTGGAATGTACTTCTGCAAAAGAAGATTCTAAGAGCATGGGTGGAGGAAGCTTGAAAATACCTTGTAAGGGATTCAGAGTAGAAAGTGAGAAATCCCCAGGGATACAGACACTGTGGACAGTTGTGAAGAGGCAGTAATAGTGAGGTGCTAGAGTGAAGATTCATGAACTCTTGCTGCTGGAATTGCCAGAGCCTGTTCAGGACGAAGAGTTTCATCTACTTCTGGTATCTGTAAGGGTACCTGCTAAAACGTTTTCCAATCTTAAATTTTAATTAGTATCTCTCTTACTGTCCCACCTACCTTTATAATAAATTGTCATCAAATTGAGCTATCTCGAGTGAGTTTCCTTTCCTTATAATCAATGGAACCCCATCAAAAGTATTTACTCTTGCTTCATTCTGTATGTACTTTTTGATCACTTGAAATATGCAACAAACTGTGACTGATGATACATTATGATATGATATGATATTAGGTATTCAAAATATCTATTTATAGATATTAAAAAATGAATTGTGCACATTACATTCTCAAGGACCTTGCCATCTAATAGAGGAAGAAAATCCTTATAGAAATAACTGCAAATTATAACATACCTGAAAGAAGAAAGGTCAATGCTTGCAATGTTTTGTTTTGTTCTGTTTTGTTCCTGTATTATGTTTTGCTTATTAAGAGTGTTCTGTGTTACACCTCACATATTATAGCTAAAAGTCGTGCTTGATCCCAAGCACCAAACTTAACTAAAGAATACAGAAAAAGCTTTAAGGAAGAAAAATTTTGTTGTAGTAGTTAAGAATAATAAGAAACTGACTATGTAGACTTATAGCATGATTTTATTTTTCAGAAAATAAATATGATCAATATCCCAGTGCAGCTAATGGTAAATGTATCTAAGTTTTATCTATCAAAATTTTTACTTTTTGTTATTAAACAGATTGTAGTTTTTAAGTCATTAGTCTTAAAAAAAAAAACCTTCACAAAAATCTCTAACAAAACGAGAGAAAGACTTTCGTTCAATATGACAGTTGTTCAAAGCTTGCTGTTGTCTATCTGAGGACACTGCAGGAATTATCTGCAGTCATCGTAGTCATGAGTAATTATGAGTGAAGACTATTCTGATTGCACTGACAAGACAAGGAGAAGCAGGTTAAGAGAGCAGCAGATGGGATTCAGATTAAAAAATTAGAATGACATTTCAACTCTAACTGAAACACACTTTTTTGGCAAGAAGAAAGAATCCCTCTTCCTAGAAATTTCTGAGGACAATAACAACTATGGTATGGTGCTTCTTAGAAGCAGAAAGAGGGATTTAGGTTTCCATTTAAATTAAGTTCTGATTCTGTTTCTAAATATATATTTGTTATAAAAGTCATTCATATGCTTGAGCCAATAATACCACACTTTACAGCAATAAATTAAATATATGTGCACAGACACTTATATATATACAACATCCATAACTACTTATCTAGCTTTTCAAAACAGCGTTGAAATTATTTCTTGGAAGTATAGTATTTGTCTTACATGTTTACTAATCCATTCATAAAATATTCATTGAATGCCCATTGTATGCTATCCACAGAGATGGTTGCTGTGAGGGTACAAAGGTAATCTGCACTATATTCTAGGAAAAGATTATCAACTAAATTTACTGCTCTGAGGTACTCTGTCTTTACTATCACATCTGGCAGTGACCAAGGGACCAATTTTACTAAAATAGCTTGTCTTTTTCTCCTTGTTGTTGTTTTTAAATTATGGCATTCCAACAAACAGTCCTATATATGGAAATTAAAAGAAAAACCCTCATATACTCTTTATTGCACAAAATCTCAGGATGTTTCACAATGAGGACCCCCTACAAGCGAAACAAATTGACTCACGTTAAGTTATAATATCGATTATACTCCTCTATTTTTATACAATCAACACTTTTTTTAACTCAACAGTCAAGCTATTGGAATAACTAATTAAAATATTATTAAATTGGGTCAATAATGGAATGGTATATAGATCTAAATTGGCTTTTAATAATCTTGGAATTTTGTTTTATTTCCTTCAGCAATAAAAGGTAAAAAATGTGAATTAAGTGTATTCACACACTGTACAGTGCAAATAGTTGGGATTAGATAGTTTATGAAAGCAATCTAACTTTATATAAATAAAAACAATAGCAATGATGAATTCTTTAAAAAGAATGAATCAGACAGATAATCACAATTTAGTATTCAGAAATGTAAGCCATAAAAAGAATCAAGTGGATAAAATAGCCTCCCCACTGAGCATCATATTTTGTATTATCTTGTACAGGAGATGAAATTTACAGAAGAAACATTTTACCTTTAATGAACTCTAATTTTGATAATCGAGTTGCCAATTAACAGAATAATTGCAAGGGTAGATTAATGTCACAATTCTCATTCAGGTATCTCTCAGCCACTCTCTATGTACGTGGTAAATATGCCGAGCACATTCTTTTCTTTAGCATTTCCTCAACCCAGATTTTACCTTAACGTAATTGACAAATTTGGAGGGCACATTTTACTACAAGAGCCTGAGGACCTGATCCTATCATTAAAAGCACCCCAGGAAGAAAAATTCAAATGCAAATTTCAACTGACCTTTGTGGAAACAACTCATATTATTTTGCATCAGTAGCCACTAGAGATTTGTCTGGCTATATATGGATTTCCACATCTGTCAGCTAGAAGTGCACTTCATCTGTCTGCTAAATCAGAGAGCCAGAAATAGATGACAGTGATCAAGTCTTTGAGCTTCTCTTAAATTAGCCACATCATGAGGTAAAGTTAGTTTCTCCACTGGGCTTTCATTCTAAAGGTTTACTCCTAAGAAACTTAATGAAAAGACTACATCAGAAAAGCAAATGGCGTCTTGCCTCTTCCTTTCGGTGAATTTTTTTTTTTTTCTCCTTGGAATGGAGTGCTGACCAGACAGCCTGTCTGGGGGTAGGTCCTGCTGGGAGAACTGAGCATAAATTACTCTTGTTTGCAGCTACCTAAGCTGTGCCTACCAAAACACACCAGCAGCAAGAGAGCTATAATGAACTTCACCTGGGCCCAGGTTCTCTTACAGATCCCTGTTCCAAACCTCCTACGGTTTCCTTCCTTCGCGAACCGATCTAAAAAAAATAAAAAATAAAACCTTACTCACCCCTAGACTTGAGTCCAGGGTGATATGCACACAAGCTGCTAGTGTGGAAAACGCATTGATTTTTTTTTTTTCTCCTTATTCCTTTCCATCTCCTCTCTTCATTAAATATAGGGTCAACGGGATGAAATAGGGAAGTACAACCACCTGTATAAGACAGCACACTTCTGCCTAACATTTGGCTTCCCAGTTTGACCCCTAGACTTTAGAAAATATTTTCTAATCTAAGGTTAAGGAAAAGCAAGACATCTCTGAGTCACTCTGTGTATCATCTGTGTATTATTTTCTACAGTGTGGTCATGTGGAAAGAAAGAGGTGGTAGGAAGAAAAATGTGTAGAGAAATAGCCTTCTTTAGAAAGTTCAAGAAAAAAATGTTTTGCACTTAACCCTGATAACTAAAGTCCCCTTCCCTTTTAGAACTGTATTGTTAAGGTAGAGGCTCAATAGAGCAAAATAAGTTTACAACCTGCAACCATGATTCAAAACTAAAACCCTACCAATGTGTTCATTGTTGCCTAGGTTCAGGAAACTTATGCCAGTGCTGACACCTTGTCTCCTATGTCATCTGACACCTAGAGGTACTCAGTGTTGAATATTGTTAGGCTGATTATGGACAGGATACCTTAGTTAGAAGTCCCACGTTTTATTCTAGATGTATGAAAGTGAACAATTGTGGTACATAAAGACTTAGGTCTTCAGTCTTTCAAAGATGTTCAGCTATTCCTAATGGCCTTGATTTTATGGTAGGTTTGGGAGTTTTAAGGAGAAATATAGTATGTAGCATATAACTAGCTTATTATAATTCATTATGTGGGTGTTAACATTGCACCTTCTGGCAAGCTGGGAATTCTTGATGCATGCCAAATGTCCTTTTCTAGCCAAAAAGTCTTAAGGTAATATCATCAACTCCTTCTACATTAAGGTTAATAATTAAGCAGATCTTCCAAACTCATGCTAATGTATTCGATATGATTAATAAGAGTAATTGTATATGAGCTACAACTCAGTACCTATTGCCCTTACAAAGTTAATATCTACATTAATAATAGTTCTACCTTTTCTCTAGGTGTGAAACAGTCTAGTGTTATTATTTCCTGTGTTATTAATAAGAATCTTCACATGTCTACTTCTTAGGCCAGATGGAATTTAGCTTGGGTAAAACAGAAGGAAGAGGAGAAGAAAAACCATTTGATGATAGAAAAATACCCTTTGCATCCATTTTTACTTCTCAAAGGATGTTTCCTATAACATTTGTTTTTATTTCTCTGATATTTCTCTTAGAAACACATTTGAAGTTTTTTTAAAGATTTATTTATTTATTATTGGGTGGAGGGGTTGAGGGAGAGGGTGAGACAGAATCTCAGTCAGATTCCCCAATGAGCATGGACCCTGATGCAGGGTCCTACCTCACGACCCCGAAATCATAACCTGAGCCAAAATTAAGAGTTGGACACTTAAATAACTGAGCCACCCAAGTACCCCTTATTACTAATTTTTAAATTAAGTGATAGCTTTCAGGTGAACACTCTGAAGAAAGCAAAATTCCAATTTCTTTTCTTTTCTTTTCTTTTTTGTTTTTGTTTTTTGGAAAGGTGGAGAGAAAGAGAGAGAGGAAGGGGAGAGAGTCAGAGGGAGAGAGAGAGAATCTTAAGTAGGCTTCATACCCAGCAGGAGCCCAAAACACGGGTCAATCTCACGACCTTAAGATCATGACCTGAGCCGAAACCAAGAGTGGGACACTTAACCAATGGAGCTGCGCAGGCACTCCATAAACAGATTCAAAGATTTTAAGAGAGTCCAAAAGATACTCTTCTCAGGGACATATGTCTTCACCTGGAGGGCTGGAGATGGGTAATTAGTCGTTCCAGAATAATCAGGAAGAACCTGGCCAATACATTTACTTTGGTTACGTTAGTGAAGAAAGTATGGATATACGTCATAATCCTATCCAATGCATGTTACATTTACATTTAAATAATGCATATTTTGGGGGTGCATAGGTGATTCAGTCAGTTAAGCATCCAACTCTTGATTTCAGTTCAAGTCATCAGGATCCTGGGATGCAACCCTGCATCAGGCTCCATGCAGAGTGTGGAGGCTACTTAAGGAGTCTGTCTCCTCCTCTGCCTCTGCCCCTCCCCACTGCTAGCAAGCTTGTGCTCTCTCTCTCTCTCTCAAAAAAAAAAAATATATATATATAGATACGTAATGCATATGTTTTAGAACCTCATTTCATATTTAATAAGTAATATTTCTAAAATTAATGTTACCCAGGAAGAGAGGCCAACTATGGAAGAAAACATATCTGTTGTTCCAGGTCATAGGCAAGGAATGAAGGCAACTCTGTAAGCTTAGGCAAACTACTTTAACTATATGTTCCTTACCTATATAATGGAGAAATTATATCCATTTCATAATATTATTGTGGAAATTGAATGAAATAATGCCTATAATTACTTAACACATTGTAGTCAATTAATATGAACAAGTATGTAAAAAACAATGAGAAAGCCTATGAATCGATAATTTCCAAGTCAACAATTACCACTCTTACTGCTTCATTTTATAATTACTTTATTAACACTATTTAAAGATTTTCTTAGATCAAATTCTCAATATATGGCTCCATCATTTCCAGTGGGTGTTGTTATCGCTGCAGTGTTACTTACTTTTCATTGTAACTCACTCTGATCGCTAAATGCCAAAAAAGCAGTTTGTAATATCCCTTTCCCCAAATTGATCTCTTTGTCTCTCTTTCTTCTCAGGATTCTTATGCTGGCATAGCCTTTATTTTTCTAAGATTAACCCTATCAAAATACTACCAACCTTTTTCCACAGAGCTAGAATAAACAATCCTAAAATTTGTATGGAACCACAAAAGACCCTGAATAGCCAAAGAAATCTTGAAAAACAAAACAAAACAAACAAACAAACCCCAAAAAACAAAGCTGGAGGCATCACAGTTCTAGAGTTCAAGCTAAATTACAAAGCTGTAGTCATCAAGACAGTATGGTACTGGCACAAAACAGACATAAATCTGAATTTCCTTTAAAGTAGACCTGGACTCTTTAAAACGATCCGTCTATGGGAGAGTGCAACACAGCATCTACTAATTCTTCATGAAAAACAAGATAAACTAACCGACTAAACAACAAATGTCATACAAACAAAAAAACCAGGAGAACTCTGAAAAGAAGATGAAATCCGTACCTTTTAGCTATGCTAACTTTGAGCTTGAAGAGATGGAGAGAAAACTTAATGCCAGAATCTAGAACAAGTGTAGATCCCAAGTGTAACTAAGCTCATCTCAGTTCAGCACCTTAGAGTCCCTGGAATTGTGAAGCAACCAAGCAAGGGTCAGATTTAGAGTAAGTACTGACTGAGAGTCCCACACTACATCCTTTGAGGCCCCTCACAGAGACCAGCAGTGAAGGAAGCAGAGCAGGCCTTACAATAGAATTGAAGCCACCTGGTGAATGCAGCACATTCTGGAAGCTGACCAACAGCTATACACATTACACTCTCACTAGTTCTCTACCCCAAAACATTTGATAGCTATATAAGCCAACAATCCAGACAACAAGCTGTGTAACCTATCTGATTCAAACACCAAGCCTGCATAGAAATTATTCACCTAAGAGTTTATAAAGAGAAAAATAAAATGACACAGATATTAACAAACATAGAAGGAAAAATAACTTTTATTTATTTATTTATTAAGATTTTATTTATTTATTTCATGGACAGAGAGACAGCCAGCGAGAGAGGGAACACAAGCAGGGGGAGTGGGAGAGGAAGAAGCAGGCCTCCCAGCGGAGGAGCCTGATGTGGGGCTCGATCCCAGAATGCCAGGATCACGCCCTGAGCCAAAGGCAGATGCTTAACGACTGCACCACCCAGGCGCCTCGGAAAAATAACTTTTATAATTAGGGCCACAGAAAACAGATTAATCAGGCACATTTTTAAAAAAATTTCTTCAAAATAGAATCAAACCTAACAAGACATAAAGTAATGAAAAACCTATGTTTAATGATGGTGTGCACCAAACCCAAGTTTTAAATTTTAATACTGATTAGGAATCAGATTAGAAGAGCATGTAAAAAAAGAAAAGAAAGAGGATGAATAAGATACCATTTCAAAATTGACCCCAACAATTAGAAAAATGAAAATTATAGGATGTGTTCAATAAATGTAAAAGTAACCACTTATAGAATTTAAAAATGGGACCTGGAATTTCCAAAACATTTAAAAGTATAAAAATGAAAAAGAGAGGAGAGAAAGGAAAAAAAAAGAACTAAATGATAGAAATCAACAAGCTAAAGCTGAAATGAAAGGAAAAGTATTCTAGGTAAACATAAACTAAAAGAAATCAGGAATTATTACTGAACAAAAAATATTAAGCAAGCGAAAAAGGGGCTAATTCATAGCACAAATGGGACTATTGTGAACAACTTGAATATATCCAATAATGCTACATTGGAACACATTTAAAAAAAACTCTCAGGAGAGAGAAAAAGTGGAATAAAGATCAGAAGTAGAATAAGAATAGAAAATTTTAATAAATTCTCTCAGTCTTAAAGAGGTTAAGGTAGTAAAAGTAGTTAAGGAAATGCAGGATTTAGAAAATACTATTATTAGCTTTGATTTCAATAGTTGCAAATTAAAATTTTTACCCCAAAATTGTAAAAAAAACTTACTTAAAATACACAGATCATTTTTTATTGAAGTATAAACTTATAAATTCATAAAAAGAATGTAAAGCTCAATTACTTATCCCACAGTGGGATTCCAGGTAACCATTATCATGCAAAAAAAGCAGAAGCTTCTCAGTACCCTAGAAGGCTACTTCATGGTCACCCTAGTCATTATATCTTCCTTTGCTGAAAGGAGAAATATTATTATTCTTTCTAATGCTATAAGTTTATTTGACTTGTTTTTCAATTTTATGTTAATGAATTATGTAGTAGGTATTCTTTTTTTTTTTTTTTTTTTGGTCTAGCTTCATTTGGGAAACATTATATAATGAGAATTGTCCATGTTTTATAAAAAGGTCATTCATTCACTTTCACAGCTGTTGCTTAATGTCTTTTATTGCCACCTTGGTTAAGCCACATGAATAAATCAGAATTTGTATTTGCTTTCTACTGTTGATGGATATATAAGTTATTTCATTGTGTTTGTTCATCATTATCTGTGTTGCTAAGGATATCATTTTAGTTGCCACTAAGTTCACACATGCACCCATTTCTGTAAGATATATACCTTTATATGAAACTGCTAGGTTGTACCACATGTATACATACAACTTTGGTAGATGCTGTTAAACTTTTTCATAAGTGGATCTACCAACTGAAATTCCCATAAACTTTATTGAGAATTTCTCATAAACAAAATCTCCATTGCTCCCAACACTTAGAATTGTTATTCAACACTTAGAATTGTTATTCTTTTGATCTAAGCCATCCAAATAGGTACATGATACTGTCTCATTTAATTTTAACATTTGTAGTTCCTTCACAATGAATGAAATTGAATAGTTTTCATATGCTTATTTCAACAAGTGCCTGTTTATGCCTTGTATCTATTTCCCTATGAGGTGGCTATCATTTTCTCACTGGAGTTCTTTATATAATTTGTACACAAGCCCTCTTTCACCTGTAGCCATTACGAATGTCTTCTCTTGCCCCACAGGGTAACCAAATTTTAATGTAACACAAATTAACAATAATTTCGTTTAAGGTTATTGTTTTTTGCATTCTGTGTAAACAATCTACATCTATCCCAAGTTCATGAAAACATTGTCCTCTATTTTCTTCTAGAAATTTATTTTTTTGATTTTAGATTTATATCAACAATACAACAGTTATTGCTTTTTGTGTATGATGTCAGAGGCCAAGTTTTATCTTTTCCCACTATGGATCTTCAACAGATTTTATAATATTTATTGGAAAGAATTTTTCCTCATTGTTATGCAATATAATATTTGTCATAAATCAAATATCCATGTAAGTATGTGTCTACTACTAGGCTGTCTATTCTGTTTCATTGATAAATGTTTCTTGTACCAATACCATCTCTAATGATCAGAACTTTATAATATCTTGATATTTGCTTGTGTAAATCCTCCCCCTCTCCTTGTCCCCCTTTTACAAAATTTTTCCTCTTCTGACTCATTTGTGTTTTTATTTTAATTTTATATTCAGAATGTCAAGCAACCCCCCCCAACACACACACACCACCACTGGCATTTCTATTGGAATTTCATCAAATACATGTAACTATTTAGAGAAAATTGAAACTGTTTTCAATATTGAGTCTTCTATATTATAGAACATGATATATCTTTTCATTTATTTGGGTCTTTTAAAATTACTCTTTTTATTAAAGATTTTATTTATTTATTTGAGAGAGAGAGAGCACGCGCACAAGTGGTGGGGAGGCAGAAGGAGAGGGAAAGAGAGTCTTAAGCAGACTCTGGGCTGAGAACAGAGCCTGATGTGGGGCTCCATCTCAAGACCCTGAGATCACAATCTGAGTCAAAACCAAGAGTCAGACACTTAGCTGACTGTACCCAGGCACACCAATTCTACTTCATTTTCCTTGTTATAATGGAGTTCAAAGAAATTTTTGCATATTGATATATATATACCTCACATCCAGCAACCTTCCTAACCTCATTTATTAATTCCTATAATTTATCTATAGTTTCATTTTGATTTGCTACACACACACACACACCATCAACAAATTCTATTTTTGGGATGCCTGGGTGTCTCAGTCAGTTAAGCACCTGCATTCGGCTCAGGTCACGATCCCAAGGGTCCTGGGATTGAGTCCTGCTCAGGGCTCTTGCTCAGCAGGGAGCCTGTTTCTCCCTCTGCCTGCTGCTCCCCCTGCTGTGAGCACTCTCTCTCTCTCTCCCAGACAAATAAATAAAGTCTTTAAAAAAATAATATTTTATTATTTCTTTTCCAATTCATATACATTTTTTTTTCTTGTTTAATCACACTGGGTGGGGCAGTGGGCCTCGATTAGGGGTAATTTTTCCCCTATCCTCAGGGGACATTGGCAACATCTAGGAAAAACTTTTGGCTTTTACATCTGGGTGAAGGCAGGTGTTCCCTGGCATCCAGTGGATGGAGGTGAGGGTCTGCTAAACATCTTATGATGCAAAGGGCAGCCCTCCACAGCAAAGAATTTTGTCCCAAAATAGTGCTGAGCTTGAAAAACTACGGGTGTGAACCTCCATGAAATGCTGAAAGGGAATTGAAAAGAGCAGAAATCCTTGTTTTATACCCAGTCTCAGAGGAAAAGATTTCAATATTTCACCATTAAATAGGATGTTTGTGTTAAGTTTATATGGATAACATTTATAAGATTGAAAAAAAAAGTGTTCTATTTCTTCTTTAAGAGTTTTTATCCATAATAAATATTAAGATTTATCAAATGCTTTTTAAGCATCGATTCATATGATCATATGACTTTTTTCCTTTATTCTAGTAAGGTAGTGAAATAAATTTGTTTTTCAAATGTTAAACTAATCTTGCATTCTTGAACAATAATTAATCTCTGAGCTATCTAGGCCCATTTTTTCCACCTTTGGAGAGGTTTTAGTAATAGATGTAACTTGTTATATATATGTATGCGTGTGTATATACACACACACAATATATACACACACATATGTAATATCATTATACATAATAGCAATAACATAATATATGTATGTGTGTGTGTATACACACATAGAACCATTCTTATTTTTCTTAGGTCAGTTTTGGTCAATTGTCTTGTTCTAGCTACTTAACATACAATCTATATTTTCAATTCATCAGTATTGAGTTCTTTATAATAACTTTTATGATTTATTTAATGTATGTAAGATTTATCGTCATAATTCCTTTTCCACTGCATGTAAGGGTTACCTGTACTTTTGTTTTAATCACCAAACAAAATGAATTAGTAAAGAAACAATAAAACTGAAACCATGACAAAGTACTAAACACAGAGAAATCTAGAAAAATAATCTTCTGTGTTAGAAAGTCTTCTGTTAGTAAAAAGAAGTTAGACCATTGAATTCTTAATACGTATAAAATTATTTTAATTTAAATAGTAAAAATTCACCACAGCAAAAAACAAAGGAACAGGATACAACCTTATGAAATAATTCAAAATGTGTTAACAAAAGTAGGAAAACAAAATCCTAAGAGTCAAAGTTTAGGGAAGTGTAGCAGGCATTTGTGCGTAAGAGAGGCATGAATGATGAGGAAAAGGAAAATCCCAGTGAACTTCCATTCTCCCCTCCCCTACTCACCTGGCCCTACGAGGACAGAAAGTAGGTTTAAAGCTATACCTGCCCTTTCCAGAACAATATTTTAATACCGTTTTTAGGTGATGGATGTCAAAGAAAATTCACAAATACTACTATGAAAGATAAAGCAATTAGTATGCTGCCTATTAAACAAACAAGAAATTGAAAAAACATAATATTGCAACTTTGTAAACATATGATATATAAAAAAGAAAAATTCTTAGAAGATAGATGAGTAACAGAAAAATAAACCTTATAACATTCATGCTAAGAAGAGTCTAATAAAAAATATGAATTTAATAAAACAGGGAGATTAGAAAGCAACTAATTTAGATGAAAATTACAAAACTAATTAATAATTGGAGACAGCAGGCCTAGAAAAAATACAGTTAAAATTCAAATTATACACATAGGCAAAAGGCTTGAGGTAATCACAATGAGCATAGAAGAAAAACACAAATATGTAAATATTTACAGAGGATGGTTGACAGACACATATACATACGTGTATTGTTCATGTACATATATATGACATTTGCATATACATAAACACGTACCTGTTTGTGAGTGTGGAGAGTGGGAGACAGAAATATAATGATGAAAACAACAGGAAACTCACATTTTGAACAGGAAATATATCTAGAGGCATAAAAGAGTGACATCTTCCTTTAAATAGAGGAAGAATGAAATGTGCCAAATTTGAATATATAAAGAATAACTTGTATTCAAACAGAAAAAGAAAAAAATAATAAGCAGACTTATCCTGGTTGTTTTTCAAACTCAAGATTAAAGGAAATTAATTAGTGATCTAAATAGAAATAGAGATCTAAAGAAAAAAGATCAGCTACAAGAAGGGAAAAATAGAGTTAGCTTTATACTTTGGCACAGCAACTTTCCATGCCAAAGAACACTGAACAATGTCTCCCAGTTTTGAGAAGACAATTTGATCCATGAGTATTAGGCTTAGTCAAATTGTCGTTCAGGGTATAAATCAACAGACAGACATTCTAAAGATGAAATAACTCAGGGAAATTCCACCCAGGGGTCCCTATTGAAAAACCACTTGGCAAGAATAAGTCAGTTAAATAAATGAATCAAAATATATAACTCAGAAAAGAAGAAACCGTGGTATAAAAGCTGAGTGTGAAACTAAGATCCATTTTAAATATAGAACTTAAATAAAACAACAGATGTTGTGTTTGTAGAACAAATCTAGATGTGATACATTTTGAAAAATCATTATACATCTGGGGTGGGGAAGGAGAGAGGGATGAAGAATCCAAGAACTAGAGATCAGTCATTGTGAGCAAGAAACCAATCAACACTAAAAGTATACATATAATGAAAAGAAAAGCAGAAGTATTTCAAACTTAATGTTCTTAATATTTTTAACTTAACCTGAGATAAATATTTTAGATAGTCATATATTTTCTTGGTAAAATAATACATAGGTTTTTTTGAGCTTCATATCTATGTTTTTCTTCTATTAAATAAAAATTAAATTAAATGTGATATTTTCATTAAAATCCATAGCATACTCCCATTTTTATGTTACTAATTTGGTTTTCATGTCTGCCTGTCAACACGTGTGTAAGTTCGTAGAGATAAATGGCTGCAATATTGCTTACTAAATATTTGGAGTGGTTAGTATTTGTGGTAAGTTAGTAGTGTTTCTTTACTTTTAAATAGTTTTCTGCATTGTTTAATTTTTAAATTGTCTTAATTTTAATAATAAGCATTTGCATTTTATAAAACAATGCCCTTAGAATAATATAACTAAAAGTATTTGGTCACAAAGCAAAAATAATATAAAATTGCTGGTAATATGAAGGAATATTAAAAAAAACTTTACTGTAGGTCAAAACCAAAAAAAAACATACCATCTTATTAGATGGGAAGGTAAATAACATTAAAGATTGATTTTTCACAATTAACTCATTTAATTCAGTAATCTCAAGTAAGTAAGTAATCTCAATTTAACCCATTTAGAATTTGGGAAATTATTCTTCCTTTTTCTTAGAAGAATAAACAGTTGGAGGGAAGCGAATAAATATCTGAAAGAGTCTGTGAGGGAGAAAACACTTGGAATTATTTTTACCAAAAAATAAACAAGCAAAAAATTGCAAAGAAGGAATATATAGCAGCATAGTACTGATGGAGTAATAATTAGGCAGAAAAGTGGAATAGTACTTATATTTATTTAGAATTTTAAAATGGTATTTTGTGTATCAATGAGAAATATTGACTTAGTGTTCAGATACGTGAGGCTTTTGGAAAAATATAACCAAATTTTTTACAACATATAGGCAAGATATAGTTAACATAGATTAAAGAATTTTAAATTTTAAATAAAGTCATTAAAGAACTATAAGACATTGATTCGGATATAATTTTGTTGTGTGAAAGACCATTCCCAAACAATAGTAGCAAACATCAAGCATTCTGTTTTTCAAGAAATACCAGAAGACTTTATGTCGAGATGGACTTGAATTTCTTCCTCAACTTTAAACATACCAAAAATGAATATTTTTAGAACATTAGAAATATAGAACCTTATTCAAAGAGTGAGGTTTACAATTCTAGAATAGAATAGAAACACAAAGTGTTACACGGGGACCCAAGCCAAGAGCATCTAGGACACTAATAGTAGAAATGACTGGAAGTTTAACTCTGTATGTGAAGGGAAAGCAGAGACAGGTTTATTACTTGAAACCTGGGACTGAGATGGAGCTATGGAGCCCGCAAAACAAAGCCAAAAATCTCCCTGAATGCTGCTGCAGGGAAGGAAACAAAGAAATCCTCTTATTACCTGAGACAAGCCATTCAGCCCTCAAGATTCCTAGGACCAAGTGGAGATAGACAAAGCTACTACTAAAGAGAAGAAACTGGTGGAGAAAGAGAGAAACAGTCACCCTCAATGAATTTACAAATATGTCATAGCACTAGAGAGACAACTGTATTAGGAAGCACATCCATCAAATTTAACAATCTAAACATAAATTCAATTCTGATGAAGTTTAAACAATAAAATACTTTCAAAATAATTCTTAAAAATTATGTTCAAAGTCATTATTCATTAGAAAGTTAAGAAGAAAAAAGCAAGGGCACCTAGGTGGTTCAGTCTGTTAAGTGTCTGCCTTCAGTTCAGGTCACGATCTCAGGGCCCTGGGATTGAGTCCCTTTGGCTCTCTGCTCAGCAGGGAGTCTGCTTCTCTTTCTTACTCTCCCTCTGTGCTCTCCCTCTCTCTCTCAAATAAATAAATAAGTAAACAAAAAGAAGAAAAAGCAAAATAGATGAAAACAAGTAGATATGGATTAAGAAGATGGACATAAAAAAGAACCAATTAGAATTCCTAGATCTGAAGGGTCACATGGCTGGCTCAATTGGTAGAGCGTGTTTCTCTTGATCTCAGGGTTATGGGTTTGAGTTCAACGTGGGGCGTGGAGCATACTGTAAAAAGAAAAAAATGTTTCTATATCTGAAAAAAATGCAAAAAAGTACTTACTAAAATGATCAAATATTGACTATATGAAATAAATTCTAAACTCAACAGAGCTACAGGGAGAACTAGTGAATCGGGAAAAATACGCCTAAAGATTTTATGGTCAAAGGCAGTACAAAATAATAATGACTAAATATATGAAAGAGAAACTAAGATACAGAATAGAGAAATAAAAAGCACAAATCAAATTGTAGGGTAGTATTATTTGAAGAGATAATAGCTAAGGATTTTCCAGGTCAGATGAGAGATATATTATCAGATGGGTTCTCTCATTCAGTCCAGCATGTGTCAGTGATGTATTTCTATTCCTGAAGCGAACGTCATCTTTAGGATATTCTTCTTATTGGTCTAATGAAATAAAAATTACAAAGGACACAATTAGTAATTCATAGTAGAGACACTAGCCAATAAACCAATAAAAATTATGTCCAACATCACGAGCAATCAGGGAACTGAAAATTAACATACAAATGAGCAACTATTTTACTCCCACAGGTTGCATTGGTACTTCAGGAATGAAACTACATCTGAAGATCTAAGATCAAAAAAGAGAAAGATTTACTATTGATAGGCATTTGTGCTTCCCCCTGCATCCCCATTATCATAATTAAAACCACAAAAATGGGTGTGTTCCCCAAGAAAGAATATTTATTGGAACATCGGCAAGGAATCAAGGACTAAATTTTGTGCACCACTTGCAGTTAGGGGAAGGACAGAGGCTAAGGAGCAAACAAGTTATTGACAGAGAGAGGAGGAAAAGAATAAAAGTGTAATAGCTTAGAGAGAATTTCTAGAAAGATATCATGGTCAATATTACTTTCCCAGATAACAAGAAGAATGGACACTGAGGAAATGTCATTGAATGTGATAATTAGAAAGTCTTTGGAAACTTCAGAAAACAGTTCCACCAACTTGTTGGAAGTAGAAGTCAGATTCTAGAAATCTGTGATTTGATGAAGAAGCAAATATAGTAGCAAGTTGCACTCACTTAAGAAATTTGACCAGTTTATAAGTTGCTTGGGAGAGAGATTGTTTTATAAATCCATGAATTTGCAGTTCTTAGCCATTTCCTGGCATATACCAAACCCTCAGTCATGTTATGAACTATTAATTAGAGAAAGACATAGTGGGACTCTCTATACATATTTCCCCCCCCATAACTTTTTTCCCTATTCCTCAGCCTTCTTCTCCAATAGAGCTATATGTCCAAACATGCCTCCGTACAAAGCTTTTGCTAAGGCTTCCAGTGCCTTTCAGATTACTAAATCCAGTGCATTTTTCTATCCTTATCTTAACTTTTCATTAGTTGGCAAACTTTTTAAACACTCATTCCAGATACAATCTCTTTTCTTGGTTTTCAAGGTACAACACTCCCAATTTTCCTCTTATGACTATTCCTCTGTTTCCTTCATGCATCCAAACTCCTTTTCTAAACTGCTAAGAGTTCCTCAAGACCTTAGGTTATAACTAAATACAATTGACTCAGAAATTTATGTCTTCAGTGTGAACATTTATTTACTCTTAATTCCAGATATATCAATCCATTATTTGATATCTATTTTAGGGTCATTTAAAGGAACTTCAAAAACATATTTAAACTTTCAGCTTTATGCCAACAAGGTGTTAGTCTTGCAGAAGTCCTTAGCCCAATAAATGGCATAGTCAAATTGATGCAGTTAAGTAAGACAGAAACCTGGATACATCCCTGGCTCCTACCTCTCCATCACCACCCATACACACCCAATCTCAAGCCCTTTGATTTTACTTCCTAAATATCTCTCCATTACTTCCACTTCACTCCAAGTTTACCAAATCCTTCTAGGACCAAGCTAAATCATCTTTCAGCTTAGAGTGCTGCATAGAATCCCCTAATTGTCCTGCCTTTATCCCATCTGTCACACTCTCTAATTAATTCTTCACATTGTAATCACTGATTTTTCTTGCCACAAACAAATCTAATCACCTTATCTCCACATAATGTTTCAATGGCTTCTCTATTCATGTGTTAAAAATTGAACGAACAAAATTTAATAGGCTTTGAGGAAATCTAACTGAACCAACTGTTGTTCACCTTTGTGGCCTCTCTCTGTTCAAGTCTCATCTGCTTTCTATCCATTCTCTACATTCTCACACTTGCCCATATATGTTCATGTGTGGAAGAGTTCTTCCTGATGTATTTTTGTCTTTTCTTCAATCATCCATGACATCTCTTCCATCAGCTCTCACTTCAACTTTTATTTCCCATTATATAGGTGCTTACAGTGCCAAAGTGTTGATTAAAGTGAGTACCATTGTAACATTGCATTGGTTTGTGTAATTATTTAATTAATCTGGTTGTTCAATCAGACTGTAAACTCTGTGAGGGCAAAAACAGCCCTATTTGTTCACCACTGTGTTCATTACCTGGTACAAAGTAGATACTCCATAAGTGTGCATTAAGTAAACATGACAAATCTGGCTAGGGATTTATTGGTTTTATTAATTTTTTCAAAGAACCAGCTTCCGGTTTCATTGATCTGTTCCATTGTTTTGTAGTTTCTATATCATTTGTTTCTGCTCTAATCCTTATTATCTCCTTCCTTCTGTTGCCTTGGCATTTTGTTTGGTCTTCTTTTTCTAGCTCTTTTATGTCTAAGGTTAGATTATTTATTTGAGATTTTTCTTACTTCTTGAGGTAGACCTGTATTGCTATTCCCTCTTAGGACCACTTTCACTGCATCCCAAAGGTTTTGGATGGTTGTGCTTAAATTTTGATTTGCTTCCATGTACTTTTTTATTTCTACATTCATTTACTGTTTGTTTTCATCGTTTAGTAGCATGTTGTTTAACCTCCATGTATTTGTGTTCTTTCCAGATTTTTTATTGTAGTTGACTTTGAGTTTCATAGTGTTGTGGTCAGAAAAGGTGCATGGTATGATTTCAATTTTCTTGTATTCATTGAAGCCTCTTTTGTAATCTAATATCTGATTTATTCTGGAGAATGTTCCATGTGCACTTGAAAAGAATGTGTATTTTGTTGTTTTAGGATGGAATGTTCTGAATATATCTGTTAAGTCCATCTGGTCCAGTGTGTCATTCAAAGCCATTGTTTCCTTGTTGATTTTCTGTTTAGATGATCTGCTCATTGGTATAAGTGGTATGTTAAAGTCCCCTATTATTGTGTTAATGTCAATTAGTTCCTTTATGTTTTTTTAAGTGTTTTATGTATTTGGGTGCTCCCATGTTGGGTGCATCACATTTATAATTGTTGCATCTTCTTGTTGGATTGTTCCCTTTATATAATGCTATTCTTTGTCCCTGTTTACAGTCTTTGTTTTAAAGTCTAGTTTGTTCAATATAAGTATTGCTATTTCAGCTTTTTTTTTTTTTTTGTCACCCATTTGTATGATGCTTTTCCATCCCATCACTTTCGATCTGCAGGTGTCTTTAGGTCTAAAATGAGTATCTTGTAGGCAGCGTATAGATGGGTTTTTTTTTTAATCCATTCTGTTTTTTCGATTGGAGTGTTTAGTCCATTTCTATTCAAAGCAATTACTGATAAATACGTATCAATTGCCTTTGTCACTTTTTGGTCATTCCTTTGTTCTCAGAGAGTCCCCTTGAGTATTTCTTTCAGGGCAGGTTTAGTGGTCATAAACAACTTTATCTGGGAAACTCTTTATCTCCCCTTCTATTCTGAATGAAAGCCTTGCTAGATAGCATATTCTTGGCTGCAGACTTTTCCTGTTCAGTACTTTGGTAATATATCATGCCACTCCTTCCTGGCTTGCCAAATTTCTGTTGAGAAATCTCCAGCTAAGCTTTTGGGGCTTTCCTTTGTAAGTTAAGGACTTCTTTTGTCTTGCTGCTTTTAAGGTTTTTCTTTATCATTATATTTTGCAAATTTAATTACAATATCTTTTGGTGTTGGCCTGCTTTACTTGATTTTGATGGGAGTTCTCTATTCCTCCTGGAACTGGATGTCTGTTTCCTTCTCCAGTTTGGGGAAGTTTTCAGCTATTATTTCTTGAAATAAATTTTCTGCCCCTTTTTCTCCCTCTTCTTCTTCTTTTGGGACTCCTATAATATGAATGTCATTATGTTTGATGGAGTCACTGAGTTGCTTAAGTCTATTCTTATGTTGCATAACTCTTTTTTCTCTCTTTTGTTCAGCTTCATTATTTTACATTATTTTGTCTTCTAGGTCACTAATTTGTTCCTCTGCTTCTTCCAGCCTGCAGTTCTTTGCATGAAGCCTGTTTCCAATCTTGTTTATTGCATTCTTCATCTCTGATTGATTCCTTTTTAACTCTTTTATCTCTGTGATAAGGTTCTCACTGATATCTCTTTCCTCAAGCCCAATGAGTATCCTTATGATCATTGCTTTAAATTCTCCACCATGGATGTTACTTATATCTGTTTCAACTAGAACTCTGGCTAACCTTATTTTATTCTTTCATTTGGGATAAATTCCTCTGTCTTGGCATTTTTTCTAAGTGTCAGGCTTCTTCTATGTGTTAGAAAAGCCAGTTATGTCTCCTGCTCCTGAAAGTAATGGTCTTATGAAGAAGAGGTCAGGTAGTAATAAAATAGATAAACCTCTAACCAGAATTATCAAAAAGAAGAGAAAGGATCCAAATAAATAAAATCACAAATGAGAGAGGTGAAATCATAACCACTACCACAGAAATACAAGGGATTATAAGAGAATATTATGAAAAACAAATTGGACAACTTGGAAGAAATGGACAAATTTCTAGAAACATACAAACTACCACAACTGAAACAGTAAGAAATAGAAAACTTGAACAGACCAATAACCAGCAAAGACATCGAGTCAGTAATCAGAAAACTCCCAACAAACAAAAATCCAAGGCCAGATGGTTTTCCAGGAGAAATCTACCAAACAACTAAAGAAGACTTAATACCTATCCTCAAACTATTACAAAAATAAAAGAGAAGGAAAAGCTTCCAAGCACATCCCATAAGGCCAGCGCTAGCCTGATACCAAATCCAGATAAAGACTCCACTAAAAAAAAAAAAAAAAAAAAAAGAATTACTTCCAAGGCAGTCCTAAGAGGCAGTCCTAGGAGGCAGTCCTAATAAAGCTCTTTCTCAAGAAAAATGAAGTCTGAAATACACAACCTAACATTACACCTAAAGGAGCTGGAAAAAGAACAGCAAATAAAGCCTAAATTCATCAAGAGAAGCGAAATAATAAAAATTGGAGCAGAAATCAATGAAATAGAAACCAAAAGAATGGTAGAACAGATCAATGAAATTAGGAGCTGGTTCATCAAAAGAATTAATAAGATCAACAAACCCCTAACCACTTATCAAAAATAAAACAGAAAGGACCCAAATAAATAAAATCATGAATGAAGGAGGAGATATCACAACCAACACCATGGAAATACAAACAATTATAAGAACATATTATAAGCAACTATGTGCCAAAAATTAAGCAATCTGGAAGAAATGGCTGCATTCTTGGAAACATATAAACTACCAAAAGTGAAACAGGAAGAAATAGAAAACCTGAACAAATCCATAACCAGCAAGGAAATTGAAGCAGTAATCAAACATTTCCCAACAAACAAGAGTTCAGGGCTGGATGGCTTCCCAAGGGGAATTCTACCAAACATTTAAAGAAGAATTAATACCTATTCTTCTGAAGCTGTTTCAAAAAATAGAAATGGAAGGAAAACTTCCAAAGTCATTCTATGAGGCCAGCATTACCTTGAGCACAAAACCATACAAAGACCCCACCAAAAAGGAGAATTGCAGACCAATATCCCTGATGAACATGGATGCAAAAATTCTCACCAAGATACTAGCCAATAGGATCCAACAGTACATTAAAAAGATTATTCACCACAACCAAGTGGGACTTATTCCTGGGCTGCAAGGGTGGTTCAACATCCATAAATAGATCAATGTGATGCACACTACATTAATGAAAGAAAGGACAAGAACCATATGATCTTTTCAATAGATACAGAAAAAGTATTTGACAAAGTACAGTATCTTTCTTGATTAAAATTCTTCACAGTATAGGGATAGAGGGAACATATCTCAATATCATAAAAGCCGTATACGAAAAGCTCACAGTGAATATCATCTTCAGTGGGAGATTTTCCCCTAAGGTCAGGAAGAAACACAGCAGGGATGTCCACTATCACTACTGTTGTTCAACATAGTACTAGAAGTCCTAGCTTCAGCAATCAGACAACAAAAAGAAATAAAAAGCATCTGAATCGCAAAGTAGAAGTAAAACTCACTATAACCCAAAAATGGACCCTCAACTCTATGGTCAACTAATCTTTGACAAAGCAGGAAAGAATATCCAATGGAAAAAAGACAGTCTTTTCAACAAATGGTGTTGGGAAAATTGGACACCTGCATGTAGGAAAATGGAGCTGTATCATTTCTTTACACCATACATAAAAATAGACTCAAAATGGATAAAAGGCCTAAATGTGAGATAGGAATCCATCAAAATCCTAGAGGAGAGCAGGGGTCACAGCCTCTGTGACCTCGGCCACAGCAAATTCTTGCTAGACACGTCTCCAAAGGCAAGGGAAACAAAGACAAAAATGAACCATTGGAACTTCATCAAGAGAAAAAACTTTTGCATAACAAAGGAAACAATCGACAAAACCAAAAGACAACAGACAGAATGGGAGAAGATATTTGCAAACGTCTTATCAGATAAAGGGTAGTGTCCAAAATCTATAAAGAACTTACCAAATTCAATACCCAAAGAACAAATAATCCAGTCAAGAAATGGACAGAAGACATGAACAGGCATTTCTGCAAAGACATACAATGGCCAACAGACACATGAAAAACTGTTCAACATCACTTGGCAGTAGGGAAGTACAAATCAAAACCACAATGAGATATCACCACACACCAATTTCAGAATGGCTAAAATAAACAACTCAGGAAATGACAGATGTTGGTAATGATGCAGAGAAAGGAGAACCCTCTTACACTGTTGGTAGAAGTGCAAGCTGGTGCAGCCACTCTGGAAAACAGTACGGTGGTTCCTCAAAAAGTTGAAAATAGAGTTACCCTATGACCCAGCAATTGCAATACAGGGTATTTACCCCAAAGATACAAATGTAGTGATCCGAAGGGGCACCTGCACCCCAATGTTTATATCAGTAATGTCCACAACAGCCAAACTATGGAAAGAGCCCAGAGGTCTATTGACAGATGGATAAAGAAGATGTGGCATATATATATATATGATGGAATACTAATCAAACAATGAAATCTTGCCATTTGCAATGACAAGGATGGAACTAGAGAATATTATGCTAAACTAGAGAATATTATGCTAAGTGAAATAAGTCAATCAGAGAAAGACAGTTATCATATGACCTCACTTATATGTGGAATTTAAGAAACAAAACTCAACACTCCAAAAAAGAATAATCCAATTAAAAATGGACAGAAGACATGAATAGACATTTTTCCAAAGAAGACACCCAGATGGCCAACAGACACATGAAAAGATGCTCAACATCACTGATCATCAGAGAAATACAAATCAAAACTATAATGAGATATCACTTCAGACCTATCAGAATGCCTGAAATAAAAAATGCAAGAAACAAGTGTTGGCAAGGATGAGGAGAAGGGGGAGCCCTCTTGCACTGTTGGTGGGAATGCAACTGGTGCTGCCACCCTGGAAAACAGTATGGAGTTTCCTTAGAAAGTTGAAAATGGAACTACCCTATGATCCAGCAATTGCATTACTCAGTATTTACCCAAAGAATACGAAAATACTAATTCACAAGGATGCACCCTGATATTTATAGCAGCATTATCTATAATAGCTAAATTCTGGAAACAGCCCAAGTATCCATATTGACTGATGAATGGACAAAGAAGTGTGGTATAGCTATATATAATGAATATTACTCAGCCATAAAAAAATGAAATCTTGCCATTTTCAACAACATGGAAGGAGCTGGAGAGTATTATGCTAAGTGAAATAAGTCAGAGAAAGACAAATGCCATATGACTTCACTCACGTAGAATTTAAGAAACGAAACAAACAAGTGAAGGGGGGAAAAAGGGAGAGAGGCAAACCAAGAAACAGATTCATAACTACAGAGAACAAACCGATGGTTACCAGAGGGGAGTTGGGAGGGGGAACGGATTAAATAGGTGATGTGGATTAAGGAGTGTACTTGTGATGAGCACAAGGTGATATATGGAAATGTTGGTTCACTACACTGTACACCTGAACTTATTATTACACTGTACTTTAACTAACTAGAATTTAAATAAATACTTAAGAAAAAGAAAAATAAAGATGAAATTTGTTAAATTCAATAAAAGTTGCTTAAAAATCAGCAGAACATGTGAAGGATCAGTCAGTATGTGACAAGCACACACAAGTCAGAAGAAAGACAAAGAAATTATAAGAAAAGATGTTAAAGACGACAGTCAGGGAACACAGGAGGAAAGAATGCATGAACTTCACAAAGGAAACACAATGCCTAGCACATTGTATCAATGCCTATTTGAAGACTGAACGAATGTTAGCACGGGAAACTAGACATCATATGTTTTTCTTTGGAGATAAAAATGAAAGAATAATTATAAAGACTGTTTTGAGTTTGTTCAACAAATTCCCTTAGTTTATAATTTTTTAGAAATAAAATGTTCCTTGCCGTCTGGATTGCAGAGCCAATCCTCTGCTTCAAGTCAAAACTGCTGTTCTTGCAGCTACTTGCATTGTAAATTGCTAACATCTTATCAAATGTTCCAAAAGGAACACTATCAATTAACTTTCTTGTTCTGGGCTCTTAGCAACATGCTCTACTTCCCTGAACTAAGCAATTCATCTTGTTTAGCTTACCCCAGCTTCTCTCTATTCTTACTCCTTTAACTTGTATTACATCAAACCAATTGACAGTTCTGACTCCCCAACTTGATTATCAGGGACTCTTATTCTCCCATTTGTGGATTGTCACTATCCCACTATGTCCACCCATCACATTTCCATGTTATTCTTCCTCTCAATCATTAGCAAACACAAGAGCTGCACTCTACCTTGATTACAGTACAATTTGTTTAGTCTCATCCAAACTGGACGTGACCCTTAATCTGAAATAATTCCGGAAGAGGAAATTTTTATCTCCTTCAAATGCATCCTCTCTTAGCCAGCCTCAAGGCAAATTAATAGAGCTAGGTCAGGATATACACGCTGCCCTTCTTGATACTAAATGACTTGTACAAACAGCACACACCTTCTGGCTATTTCCTAGGCAGGGTTCCTTAGGGTTAAGTCACATTAAAAATTCAAAGTCTCCCATAACATAAACTGAAAAAAAAAAAAAAGATGAAAGAAGTAATTGGAAAGCATTTTTTCCTTCATGTCAATACTATTTCCTAATTCTTTTTTTTTTTGAATAATCTAGCATATAGGTCTCTGGAAATAAAATGCCTTGAGATGGAAAATACCCACCAAGTTTCATACTGAGAGCCAGTTGCCAAGGACGGTGAGGAGGGTGGAACGATCTCACTCCATCAATGATCCTAAACATATAGACTCCAGCCTGAAATACCAATGAAATTCCTTAAAGCACATATAAGGAGATGTTAATATTATAAAGCTTCCTTTCCCAGTGGGATCCTATAAATGCAAAACTGAGATTTTACCTGTGCTCATCAGGTCACAATGAATTTCTAGTTCTCTGGCAATTCATGAGTTTCACTTCTTGCAAAAATAATTAGTTTACAATGTTAATAATTTAAAAAAATCCATTATGTGTACACTGACTATACTTCCTAGTTTACCCAAGATAGTAGCAGTTTAAGATTCTTGTTTCTGTGTAATTATTAATGGTACCTTCTACTCTCAAAAGGTTGCATAATAAATTGTATGGTCACCTAATTATAAGGTTTTGATGACCAGCACTAAATGTTCCAAAGTAACTTACGGGAAGAGTGCTCCACAAACCATATGTTTAAAAATGTAATATTTACCTATCTGAAGGCATACAATGTGTTTGTCTATTCAAAGAGCACTTTTTCAAAGAAAAAAAAAAAAACTCTCAGCAGAGGCCCTGGGTATGAATATTTAGAATCCATGATTAGATTCCTTTGAAAATGTCACATTAGTTATTACCATTGCACTGTGCAAATTGCATTCATCTCCCTAGTGGTCATGAAACAAGAGGAACAATAGTTTATCATCCACTTCACAAATAGATATAGTACCCAGCTAACAATTTCCTGGGGAATCTTCTCACATACTTGGTGTGAAAAGAACTGACACGTGTCAAACCTTGTCACCTCTCTGTGTTTGAGTGCAAAGTGTAGCAAACTAAATCTTTGGTTTTTCTGGGGACAAATAAATATCACATTGGTGGATTAATGGAAAGACATTTAACTTCCAGTTTGCAAGACAAAAATATATCTGTAGCAAATCCTACCGCAATGGTATTTGAACCATATGTTAATGGCTAGAAACATCTGCGACACTGTAACTAGTTCTAAAAACCCTGCTGGTTTTAAGCACTGATGGGAAACAGCAAGTAAGCTCCAGGGAAAACTACTCTTTGACAAATATCACCTCCCCCTTGCACCAGCTCACTGTCTCCCCACTTCAGGATACCCATATTGTTCACAAAGTATTGCTAGGAAACAAATTCTAAGTCTTCTCAGAGTTTGCCAACCCACCAAGAATCTAATTTGCACAAGCTATCCTCTAAACCTAAGAAAAAATTCTAACACAAAACAGGAGAGTCAAGTCTAGGATAATCCCAGGAATTAAAAACAAACAAACAAACAAAACCAAAAGAAAATCAAAGGCACCTGATAGTCCTGTGACTGAGTCATCACTGCACAATAAGTTATGATTTCAAAGCAGTTCTTTTCTTTTCTCTTTTTTCTTTTTTATTATTTATTATTTCTTAGATAAGATGTTCATTTTGGGGAGTCCACGTTATCTCTCTGAACTTGAGCTTCTTCAAAAGAAAAAAGTTAATATCCATCTAATCTGGTTTTCTTTTCTTTTTTTTTAATAATAATTTTTTATTATGTTATGTTAGTCCCCATACAGTACATCCCTAGTTTTTGATACAATGTTCCATGATTCATTACTTGTGTATAACACCCAGGGCTCCACGCAATAGATGCCCTCCTTAATACCCATAACTGGCCTATCCCGATGCCCCGCCCCCCTCCCCTCTGAAGCAGTTCTTTTCTGATAGGAAATAAGTTTTCCTTAAGTAGGTTGATACAGAACAGAGAAGTCACATAGAGATGCACATGGAGAATTGTGAAAAGTATAAATAGCAAACACTATATGATTTATTTTTTATAAAAGAATAGGTTTATGTAGAAAACAACATGAATTCTTAACTGAAGTGTCTATGTATAAACTAGAAGATGACGTGTATTATCTAGAGATTAGAGCAACATAAAAGAGAAAGGAAAAGAAAAGCAAAAACAAGATAGACCATGAGACCATAAAAGAGTCATTTGGATACTAAAGGATTTCATGGTGCCAGGCCTACCCAGATTATTTTCCAGGGACTTTAAAGAATCTGTGAATCAAATGCTTACGGAATGGAGACATGCCAGAGGACTGGAAACATTCATCTGTGCCCTGGTTTTGCAATGGCAGCAAAGGATCAGTGCTGGAAATTGCCGAAAACTGCTTGACTAAAGCTCCTGGCAAAATTCTACATGGCACTATTTTACATGCCCCAAATTAGAAAAACAAAAGAAAAAAATGTCAAGGATGGCCTGAAGTCTTCCCTTTTATGAGTTCAACACTGACTTATAGTTCCACAAAATAAAATTAGATTGCTGAGCAGCTTTATGCTTTTATTCATAAGGTGCCTCTTCAGTTGCCGTCACTTCACACACTTGCCTCCCCTTCCTGTGAGGTGGAGCTGCTTGTAGGAAAGGCAGGGAGAAAAGGGTGAAGAGGGGCTGTAAAATGTCAAGTGTGGAACCATTCCGTCTTGTTTCTAACTTCTCTCTGCCACTGGGTACATCTCCACAAAAGGAATAGAAGGTGTTTTTCTACTACTGAATTAAAAAACAAAAAACAAACAAACAAAACCCCTCAGGACCCTCTTCCCTGAGTGTTAGTTTTCTCAGTGACCAATCACTGCCTGGCTGTTACCCAACCAATAAATTCCTAATGTGTTATCTCCTCATTAGTCAAGACCAGCTGTATGTTTAACAGGAATCCCTTCATGCCAAGCTTTTTTCATTCTTCTTTTGCTTAATCCCCAGATTCCAGCTTCTGCAGTGTGTACCATACTCTGGAAAACATGGAAATTCTCTTTCCCATGGTTCTATTCCTGTGGCATTTCCAAAGAGTCTTCCAATCCCCCTTCTTCCTATGTGTCCCAGTTACACTGGTCCTTCCTGTTTTGGAAATAAGATCTAGGTAGAGATTCTAGTTTCTTTTCACTCCCCCCACCCCCACCTCCCTCTCCATTTTTAAAAAATTTTATTTGAGAGAGAGAGAGAGTAAGCAGAGAGGGTCAGAGGCAGAGGGAGAGGGAGAAAGACTCTGAGGCAGACTCTGAATCCAGCATGGAACCCATCATGTGGCTCTTCCACAACCAGGAGATTATGACCTGTGCCTAAATCAAGAGTCAGTTGCGTAACCAACTGAGCCACCCAGGCGCACCCTATCTCTCTCTCTCTCTCTTTTTTTTTTTTTTTGATCCGAGAAGAAAGAAAACTTTCCCCCAAAGTGTCCTTCATTCAACAAACAGATGCTGACCACTTACAATGTTCCAGACACTGTCCTTTAATCTTGTAGCTACATTAGACTTACTCGAAGTAGGAGATAGCCACTGCCAGTGTGGAGGTGTAAAGAGCTCTGAGGTGAAGAGATTATTGGGGAAGTCAGTGCAGAATTTTCCAGCGATTTTTGCCATAAATTAAAGCAATGATGGAAAATTTGTGAACTTGATAATAGCATGAAAACTATTCCATGGCTGTGTGGTATCTCTGAATGATGAAATTACGAAGAATAAAGGCATACATGAAAGATGAAGTACAAGTTCTGAGGAAGAAGGAGCTCAGAGGCAGAGACAAATTATACAAAATGAAGAGAGGAAGCAAGGTATCCAGTAGCAATAGGACGAGCAGAGAATAAAGAAATTTATAAACGGTATGTGAGTTAGAAGGAAGGCAGCATTTGAATTTTTCATGGGTCCTACTTCTTCTGTGGCCTGGAATTATTACATTTCTAACCTTCCCTGAATATTTACCATTTCTTTGACTTTCATGCATATGTATCTTTACAACTAGAACTTTACTGAAACAATACCTTCCAAAAATTCTTGAGCAATCAAAATGAACTATACAGGAACTATGTGCTTTACATGTATTATGTATTCTAAATTTACAATAAAAAGTAAATATTTCACTCCCATTTTTTATAGTGAGAAACTGATAGTCAGACTTACTAAAAATAGTGTAGTGCTTAAATGGAAGAGTATTTTACCAGAGATTAATTTTCTTCCTCTCTTCTTTAGTGAGAAAATTGCCAGTTCAGGTTTTTCAATCTTAAGGTACAAAATCATCTTTAAACTTCTGAAGATAGTCTTCAGAAAAGAGATAATAACAAAACCTCTTAGTTTTAGTTTTGATTCCTTTATAAAAAAGAAAGAGAGAAAGAAAGAAATTTTCTTATCTCTGAAGTGAATTGATTTTCAGGGAAACAAAGGGATTGAATTCTGTCTTTGAGGTGGAGGATGCTGAAACTTGTCTAAAATTCACACTCCCATGGCTGGCGGATTCCCTAATAGGTGCAATGTATGTTGAACTGAGAGTTTTGACTCTAGGATCCAAGTGTAGTCCCTCTTGATCAGGCTTAGTCCTGAGGGAGTGGGAGAGCTGTCCTTAGATGAACCAGTGAGCTCTGGGAAGGTCTCTAAGTTAACAGCACCTACAAGAATCATGGAAAGGCATCACCAATTGGATAATTAGGGAAAAACCTTCAGGAGCAATAACACTAGGAAGCTGACTGGATTCTAGTTCCCTGTAAGATTGGTGTGGAAATTCTTTGGACTGGTGACTGGGAAAGACAAGGAGTAATGGCTCAAAGGTAGCATCTGATAAAAATGTAAGGTGAACTAAATGGTTAATTAGAACAATGAAATGAATAAGGTTTAGAAGAATTCTTATCACTTCTCTTAGGCTCAATTTGTGTAGTGGTTCATATTGGTTTCACAAATAATTCACCCCAAGTACACAGCTAGTAAATACAAAAGCTAGGATTAAGGTCTACAACCCCACGATTCCAAATCCAAACATTTGTGTCACGCTGCATCATCTCCCATTAATTTAAAAGTGATGGAAATAGTTTTGATACAGATATATGTATAAAATTATAAATTGTCACTCATTTAGTTTGATGAAATATGGTTCATAGAGTATTTAACGTTATTCTTTTTTTTCTTCCTTTTATTTATATTTGCTTATCAAAATGCATGAATCATATTTGTTCCTCTCTAAGAATAGATTAAAAATATAAATCTACCCAGTCATTTAGAGTCTATATGGTTCGTGGAAAAAGAATAAAACATTGTTAGTGCATTTACTTTTCTAGTGCTTTATCTTCTAATAGGAAGCTGGAGTACTGGTAAATAGACATGGTGATTTTTTTAATATATTAAACATATTCATTTATAACCTGTCCATAATATTTTGAACCTATCTTATTGAACAAAGAATATAGAGTGGGGGAAGTTCCCTAAGGAAGAACATGGGATGAAATAGGTGCCTGGAGATGTTTGGGGGGTAAGAGCAGTTAGTGACCTTTTGGCCTGATTTTTCCAAAATTTGAAGCTTTTTTTTTTTTCTTTTTGGAAGTTCCTTTCTGATGAAGAAAATAATCACCTCATTCTGTTGATTTGGCCAATGAAATATGAGAGGAAGTGGTATGTGACACTTCCCAAAGAGCCTTTAAGAACCATTGGTTAATCCATTATTCTACTTGTCCATATCCAAGATAAAGGATGTTCCATTCCTCTGGTCTCTGGAGTAAAGAACTGAACTGACCCATAATGGACAAGTACCATGAGTAGGAAATAAATGGTTGCTGTTAAGCCACTGAGACTTGGGATGTCATTTATTATCACAGCTTAATTTAGCTAGGCTGATTAGGCAGACAGTGGTACCCAAAAGTGAAATTCTGCTCTAACAAAAACAAAAACAAAATACTGGAGCTCAGGAGTGTCAGTGGGTGGTGAGGAAGTTATTAACAAAGAAGATGATGATACATGTTTGCAGTGGCAAAACAATTGGGGAAACTATCATGCGCTGTATCGTAGAAAGCAGTCAGTGTACGTAATGTACATTTTGGCTTTGGTTGTAAAGTGGGAAAATAAAATATTAATAGTTTGACTTGATCGAATTTGATAAGGCACTACAAAATGAAAGGAGTTCAGGAAAGATTTTACGAGATTTTATTTTTTATTATTTTTTATTTTTTTTTAAGATTTTATTTATTTATTTGACAGAGATAGAGACAGCCAGCGAGAGAGGGAACACAAGCAGAGGGGGTGGGAGAGGAAGAAGCAGGCTCATAGTGGAGGAGCCTGATGTGGGGCTCGATCCCATAACACAGGGATCATGCCCTGAGCCGAAGGCAGATGCTTAACCGCTGTGCCACCCAGGCACCCCAGATTTTACCAGATTTTAAACGCATTTGGAAGACAATTGACAAAGTCCTGAAATTCCAGAAAGTGTAGAGTGGAAGATGCAACTGGTTGTCGTTTCCAACAAGTAAAAGATAAAAGTAAGAAGTCCTTGGAAAAACAATGGCTGGTTAAAACAGTGTCCTTGAAAATAAGGAGCAAAACAAAGCATACTTGTAACAACTTAGAAAAGAAAGAAAGAAAGAAGAGAAAGAGAGAGAGAGAGAGAGAAAAGAAAAGAAAATCCTTAGGAATCTAGGCACCCAGTGAATCCTTTCAATTGGTTAAAACGGCTCAAGTAAGAAACTAAAAGTATAGCTATCTTAAGAAAATTGATAGACTTGGGGGTGTCTGGGTGGCACAGCGGTTAAGCGTCTGCCTTTGGCTCAGGGCGTGATCCCGGCGTTACGGGATCGAGCCC